>NC_139556.1:8113682-8359504 GCF_965112155.1 Podarcis liolepis
CCGCCTTACATCTTCCCTTTTCTCGGGATCCAGAGACCCCCACCCCACCCTGCGGCACTTGGGCCGCCCCGTCGAGCGCCCCGTTAGCCGCGCTGGTTCGAAAGGCGCCCGTCTGTTTATGGGACTGTAGCTGGTCACAGCATATAGGTTAGTGGGACATTCCCGCGCTCTCCGGCCCGAGAGCGACGGTGGCGGCGCCGTCAGGCCCGCGGCTGCTTCGGCTGCCTTCTAGCCGCTCCCTTGGCTAGTGGTTTCACGAGGGCAGGGAAACCTGCAGAGAGTGCAGCAAATGCGCCTTCCCCCTCCCGTCGCAGCAGCAGCAGCAGGCCCGGGCTGGCCAATGAAGAGGGATGCACCTGCAGAGCAGCTGAGCTGGTGCAATTCTCTGCGCCTCAACACCACCGCCGCCCCCCCCCCCCCGCCGCCGCCTCCACTCCGGCAAGGAGCTGCTGCAATGGAAAAGAGCCGCACAGGAGCGCATGCACTCCCGTCTGCTGCGGGGGCTCCGCACAGAGGCATTGCAGCTAGATCGGATTCTGCCACGTCAGCCAAGAGCGGCCGCCAACCTGATCTCAACTTGGTGCTAGTCCGCGCCGTTCTCCTGAGCCGCCGACCACCTCGAATTGAGGTCATCGACTTCCAACCTCAGAGAGGCATTCTGAATCACGTGCTCGCTAATGGACTGCTTCCCTCCCTCAGGGACATGGCAATGGATTCAGTAGACTGGTGGATACTGGGGGGTGGGGGTGGGGATAGGTGGAGAATGACTTAATCCATAGCAGCAGCACATTTCAGGGGAAATTGCCTTTCTCATGCTGTCATATCATTTACTGAATTCATTGAGTCAGTCGCATCACTTGGGTGGTACCTGCACTGGTTATCGCCCGCTTGGACTCCTGCAATGCGCTCTACATGGGGCTACCTTTGAAGGTGACCCGGAAACTACAACTAATCCAGAATGCGGCAGCTAGACTGGTGACTGGGGCTATACTGTATAACACCTGTCCTGAAAGACCTACTTTGGCTCCCAGTACATTTCTGAGCATAACTCAGAGTGTTGGTGCTGACCTTTGAAGCCCTAAAGGAGTACCTAGAAGAGCATCTCCACCCCCATCATTCGGCCCGGACATTGAGGTCCAGGTCCAAGGGCCTTCTGGTGGTTTGCTTATTGCGAGAGGTGAGGTTACAGGGAACCAGGCAGAGGGCCATTCCAGTAGTCACACCTGCCCCAAGGAACACCCTCCCAGCAGATGTTAAACAGATAAACAGGCAGCCCTGTTCAGGGAAGTTTTTAGTGTGTGATAATTGTATTGTTTGGTGTTTTTGTTGGGAGCCACCCAGAGTGGCAGACGCAACCCTGTCAGATGGGCAGCATATAAATAAATAAAGTAGTAGTAGTAGTAGTAGTAGTAGTAGTAGTAGTAAAAAGGTAAAGGGACCCCTGACCATTAGGTCCAGTCGAGGCCGATTCTGGGGTTCCGGTTCTCATCTCCCTTTACTGGCCAAGGAAGCAAGCGTACAGCTTTCAGGTCATGTGGCCAGCATGACTAAGCCGCTTCTGGTGAACCAGAGCAGCGCATGGAAACGCCATTTACCTTCCCGCTGGAGCGGTACCTATTTATCTTCTTGCACTGGTATGCTTTTGAACTGCTAGGTTGGCAGGAAGTAGTAGTAGTACACCTATATTATTTACTGCACCATGGTGACTTGCTCCCCAAGTAACCTCAAATGGAAGGCAGGTGGTAATTTCACAGGGTGACATTCATAAATCATCATTGTGGACTGCCAGTCTGGATTGAATCTAGGAGCCACTATGTTGTGGTTCCACCCTTCCTGGAGGGTAGGGCTCAAAAGATGCTGCTAGACTCTGAAGTTGGATTCCATGGGTGTTACTTTATGGTGTACTGTGGGATGTGAAACACAGAGCAGTCAAATACAACATTCCTAGAGTAGACATAAAAAGGGGATGTCTGGACCAGCCAGTCAGAACTTCCTGTTTCCTCCTGGGCTGGGACAGACTTCCTCTACATGTGACCAGAGGTGGGCGTGACCTCACCTGCACAGGTAACAAAACAGCACAGGGGAGGCAGCCATATCTCTCTCTGACTCCATTCTTCGAAGAAGCAACATCTTCTTAGTCTGAACTGCTTTCTTGGCTTCCAGCCAAGGGAGGACAAAGGACCTATCTCCTTATGGGATAGATTCCAGGTGTATATATTTTGTAACTTAAGTCTGCCTTCTGAGATCCATCTGTGAACAGAATGTGTGTGAGTAAACTCTTATACTTTTATACAAGACTGTGTCGTGTCTAATCTTTTTATGAGGGAATAAAGGGGACTTCCCAGGAAACTTATTTTAGAGGCTTAAACAAGCCTGGCAAAGACGTTATCCGTTGTACAAGTTTAAAAAGGGGGGTGTTACTCTACTAAATTGTAGGACTTGTTAACACAAGTTGGGAAGGATATAATTAAACAATATATCCTCTCCTGCCTCCCTGAACATTCCCACATGTACCACACCCATGGATTGGGGTTGCAGTATTATCTAATTCAATACATCAATGATTATGATACATTGATTGGCCAGCTAAACCAGATGAGAGTAGCCGATAGGTCTCAAACCCTCAGTGAGGTAGAGTCTGCATGCAAAACACAGGCACCAGCAGATTGAACGCATGAGACCAAGAGTTCATCCAAGAAGGTGGTTTCTGGACATGCTTATAGAGCGAAATGAGGGGCAGATGGGGTTCATCAACCTGGGAAGGTAGCTTATCTAGAAGAAGGGAAGCTCTGGTCCTAAACCTCTGCTGCCAAACAAAAGGCTAAGGATTAAACCCTACACAAATCTGGAGTGGAATCCCAAAGACAGTTGGGTGGCATCTTGTACACCTCCTTCAAGTAACTCCAACAGCCAAGCTAGTGCCCGACATATTACTGTATTTTTCGCTCTATAGGACGCACCCGACCATAGGACGCACCTTGTTTTAGAGGGGGAGAACAAGAAAAAAAAATCTCCCCCTCTCTGCTCAGCGCCCCTTCAGCGAAGCGGCAGGAGAAACGGAGCCCCTTCCATTTCTCCTCCTGCTTGGCTGAAGGGGCGCTGCACAGCTCTCCCTCTCTGCTGAAGTCAGGAGAGTCTTGCTCTCCCGGCTTCAGCAAAAGGAACCCGAAGCCTTCGGACTGCAGCACGAGTTCCTGATGCGTTCCAGAGGCTTCAGGCGGCTATCCCTGAAGCCTGGAGAGCGAGAGGGGTCGGTGCGCACCGACCCCTCTCGCTCTCCAGGCTTCAGCGAAAGCAACGCGTACCCTCCAGAGCGCAGAGGGAGCGCTCCCTCTGTGCTTCGGAGGCTTCGCGTTGCTATCGCTGAAGCCAAGGAGCCTGCATTCGCTCCATAGGACGCACACACATTTCTCCTTAATTTTTGGAGGGGGGAAATGCATCCTATAGAGCGAAAAATACGGTACTTTGCTTTCCTTTGGACCACATTGACAAGGCTGGACAGCCCACGACCTCCATACACACTGCCCAGGCGTGCACCCCAGGGAAGTCACTTCAGTGCTGCTAATACAGTCCTGATATTCTTGCTTTCTCATTTGATGAACTGACAATAAATTTTAAGTCGGGAACAAAATCAGATGAGCTCAGAGCAAAGAAACATATGCTGATTGAGTGTGTTACATTTTTCGTCAAAACAGATACTTGTTGTCCCCTTCAACAAATGAAAAGAAATACCATATAAAAGGTGTTTTACATACCACATTTACTGTGACATTTATCACAACACCACAGTGGTGCAACTTAAACAGTAAAAACGTGTTGTCATGTGTGGCATTTAAAACTTGTATTCGGACTCTGATATTTTCTTCTCTGGTATTTTAATCATGTTTAATCATGAGTAAGTTACACTGGAATATTTTTGACTGAGCCAGGGTAGGGGACTTTATTTATTTATGCAATTATTTATTATTAAATTTCTATACAATCCCCTCATCTGAGGATCACAGGGCAGTTTACAGTATAAAAACACAAAAAATACATAACATAATAACAAACAAAACAATAACATAGTGTTCTTCTTCTTTGGCAATCACTCATAGCAGAGTAAGATTGTCTTCCGTGAATATGGCTTTAACAGTGAGTCATAAGTGAATGTGGAGGCCAATTCTGGATCCACACATCCTTCCACAGTGGGGACATAGGTTTCCAGGAAGGAATTGATCACGGTGAGGATTTCCCAAACATGCCTTCCTCTTAGCTTGTTTCTCCCTTTCATCCTGAGTTCATGCTTCTTCAAAGTCCATGACACCTTCGGTAGAGGCTATTCTCTAATATAGCGCTCGCAGGCCAGTGTTTCCCAGTTGTTCTTCAACATCAACTTCGTTGGACTGGTCATGTTGTTTGGATGGCTGATTATTGTCTTCCAAAGCAACTGCTCTATTCCCAACTTAAGAATGGAAAGCGTAATGCCGATGGACAGCAAAAGAGGTTTAAAGACGCTCTCAAGGCAACTAAAAAATAAATAAATAACATAGTGTATCTTGCTTTTGTTAAGGCTTTTGACAAAATCCTACATGATACTCTTACGCAGAAGCTGGTAAAGTGTGGGCTGGATGAGGTAACTGTTAGGTGGATTTGTAGCTGGTCATTCAGACCAAACCCAAAGAGTGCTCACTGATGGTTCCTCATCATCCTCCAAAAATGGGGTGCTGCAGGGTTCTGTCCTGGGCCAGTTGCCGTTCAAATTCTTTATAAAGGACTTGGATGCAGGAATTGATGGGATGCTCATCAAATCTGCAGATGACACCAAACCAGGAGGGGTAGTTAATACCACAGAAGACAAAATCAGCATTGCATACGATCTTCACAGATTGGAGAACAGGACCCAAGCTAACCAAATGAATTTCAATAGGGACAAATGTAAAGTTCTGCACTTAGGCAGGAAGAACCAGCACAATATAAGATGGGGGGGCACCTGGTTTACCAATAGTACATGTGAAAGGGATCAAGGAGCCTTAGGAGACCACAAACTTAACATGTGTGATGCAGCAGCAAAAAAAAGAACTAATGCTATTCTAAGCTGCATCAACTGAAGTATATTGTCCAGGTCAATGGAAGTATTAATAATTCTGCCTTGGTCAGACCACACCTGGAGTCCTGTTTCCAGTTCTGGGCACCACAATTTAAGAAGGATGTTGACAAGCTGGAATGGGTGCAGAGAAGGGCAACCAAGATGATGGAAGCCAAGATGATGGAAACCTAGAAGCCAAACCTTATGAGGAACAGTTGAAGGAGCTGGGTATGTTTAGCCTGCAAAAGATGAGACTGAGTAGCTCCATTAGCATTTTAAACCTGCCTGAACCAAGTTGCTGTATATCAGGCTTCCTCAAACTTGGCCCTCCAGATGTTTTTGGCCTACAACTCCCATAATCCATAGCTAGCAGGACCAGTGGTCAGGGATAATGGGAATTGTAGTCTCAAAACATCTGGAGGGCCGAGGTTGAGGAAGCCTTATTCTTCAAGACATAGAGTGAGTAAATGTTATTTTTACCTTTTACAAGACTTGTGCATATGTGGTTATTATTTTAAGGGTGAGAAAAGTGGATAATACCAGAAAAATCCAGCCTGCCTTAAAATATCCCGAGTTACTTAAGCTAAAAAGGCTAAAACGATCCAATCTAAGCTTCCCTTTTAAGCTACAAAGGGATAGCACTCTGCTGAACTTACAAATGTGAAGAAGGAAGGATAATATCTAATAGATATATCCTCTCCTAGCATCTAAGCAAATCCCAACATGGACGGGGTCAAAAGGGTACAGGAAATCTAGTCCCAAACCACTTAGGGCCTTAAGCCTTAAGAAGAAGAGTTTGGATTTGATATCCCGCTTTATCACTACCCGAAGGAGTCTCAAAGCGGCTAACACTCTCCTTTCCCTTCCTCCCCCACAACAAACACTCTGTGAGGTGAGTGGGCCTGAGAGACTTCAAAGAAGTGTGACTAGCCCAAGGTCACCCAGCAGCTGCATGTGGAGGAGTGGGGAAGCGAACCCGGTTCACCAGATTACGAGACTACCGCTCTTAACCACTACACCACACTGGAATGTATTTGTAGCCAGTGCTGCAGGCACAAATGTGATGTTGCATGTTCAAACCTTTGTAGCCCTCATTTGCATCCTGGCAGCTACATTTTGCTACATGGTATTCAGAGGTAGCCTCAATTAAAGCTGTTTTTCTTAAAGAGAAGTTTAATCCCATCTATTATTATTATTATTATTATTATTATTATTATTATTATTATTATTATTATTATACCACCCTATAGCTGTAGATCTCAGGGTGGTACACAACATAAAATCACAATATATATAAAAAACAAAAAAATGCATAATAAAAACAAAAAGCAGAAGTATCTTTATCCAGATCAACAGATCTTCCAGCCGACAAAATTTCTATATCCTTTGGATTGGGTTGCAGAAGATACCGTGGTCAAAAGCAACTAAGAGAGTTACAAGCCCACCATTAAGTCTTGGGTGTAAGTATTTATCAGGGCTTCTAAAATGGTTTCTGCCCTTGCTCTGTTGTCTTCTGAAAGAGCTGCTTTACTACTTCCTTAAGAGCAGGTGAGATGACATCATTTACCACTACTGATGTACTGATGTCCAAATCTTCTACTCTCGCCTGGCTGCTTTTAAAAAACACAAGCAAAACCATGGCCCAGAGAACAGGTTATTTGTTTCAAACTTCCAAAGAGCTTATCTACATCCTCAGGTTGTACAAGCTGTTAAGTATCCATAACAGTATAAGATGGTCCACAAGCTACGAACATCTTCAATCCTGCCTTAATGGGGGCTTCTAATTAAGTATAAATGCAATCCACAAACTGCAAGACAATCAAAGTGAGCTTTCAATGGTTCCACCACCAGCCCCACCAGATTGCTTGTGAAAAGGGCAATTTCCCAGGAAAAATAGCTAATCCGGCCAATATTTCATAAAATGCAATGGTACTGAAGTCCAATTTCTTCACCATCACAGACTGAGCATTCAGATGAGATCATACCTGTGATTGGTTATGTGCTTAGTGAGTCACCTGCGCTCTCGAGCTAGACCCATTTTGTTGCTTTCAATTCCTCTGAAAACCAAGGCTCCATGATGTGGTCAAAGATACTTGGGAACTGTGGGAATGTTCAGTTTGGCAGGACTCAACATTGTTTATTAATATCCTTCCTAACTTGCGCTAGGAAGTTCCTTTACTTATCAGTGTTTACATTCCCCTTCTCATGCACATCAGAAAACTAGTTGCAAACTCATGTGAGTTTCTTAAGACAATATGCAATTCACTCTGGCTTGTCCAGATTGAAATGTGTTCTAATATTTTCCTGGTAAGACCCCTTGAATCCCTCCTAAAAGTATAAAGACACCACAGTCTTATTCATAAGCAATAAAAAGGAAGTTTACTCACGATCAGGCAGAGCACAGTGTGATACCTGAAGGCAGGCTTAAGGCTTAAAGTTATAAGTGTTATGTACTGAAGTTCTCACCCTGGGCCAGCAGGGGGATATTGTAGATAGTTATGCAAATAAGGGATCGAAAGTGACGTTCAGTGATTGGATAGTTTTAGGAAATTGTTACAGTTATGTTGTACTGGAGCTCTATATAAGCAGGCTGACTGAACCCTTCAGTTCAGTTCTCTTCTGGCCTGTGAATAAACAAGAGCTGTATGAAGAATCGCTGTGTCGTCTGATATGTTCACCCACAACTTAACAATAAGCATATGAAAAAAGGTTTACCCCACATGTGGGTTGACCTAATGACTGCAGTTAGCAGTCTGGGAAGTTCGCAGGACAAAAGGAAGATGGAAAAGAGAGTGGCAGCGTGACTTGGCCTTTTACCAGGTCTGGAAAGGTAACGCCCACCCACTAGTCACATGCAAAGAAGGATGCTCCAGGCCAGGAGGAACAGGAAGTTTCAGCTGGCTGGACCAAACATTCCCTTGCATGTCCACTCTAGGAAAACAAGGAATGTTGTATTTGACTGCTCCCAGTGGATTACATCCCACAGGAACAATTGTGTCTAAGAACCAACTCATCTCCATGTTTCAGGGAGAAACCTGGACCTCAACAGGATTGCTGACTAGCTCTGCAAGAAATCCACCCCACCCCACCCCCCAGGACTGCAGAAAAGCTTCAGCATTCATCAGCCTCTAGGGTTGGAACATTATAACAGGTCACAAGTAGTCAAAAGGCAGGGTTAAAGGAGCTGTTGCCATTGTCCATAGAAGTACCACCTCCTTTGACAGAAAACCTCTTGATCTTGGATAGGATGCAGTGATTCTCAACCTGTGGGTCTCCAGATGTTGTTGGACTACAACTCCCATCATCCCTGAGCTCTGGCCTTGCTAGCTAGGAGTGATGGGAGTTGTAGTTCAACAACATCTGGGGACCCGCAGGTTGAGAAAGTCTGGATTAGAGGATTTGCATTTGGTGCAGGGCCAGAGAGAGAGGCTGCTGGTATATCTGTCACCTTGCTGTCCAGCAGCTTTCATGGCTGAAGTGGTCTCTAGCATGGTCTTAGGGAACCCCAGGGCAGCAGTTAAGGGCAACTTCAATATCCAAGTGGTAGCTAGTGTTGGGCTGGCTCAGGACTTCACACTCTCCATGGCAACCACAGGACTGACATGTGGGATGTAAACACAGGAGCAGTCAATGACATCATTCCTAGAGTGTACATGTTAGAACATGGGGAGGGATGTCTGTCCAGCAAGCAGGTAAACTTCCTGGGGACGGACTTCCTCCGCATGTGACCAGAGGTGGGTGTGGCCTCACCTGTGCAGGTAATGACAAAAGCACAGGGCAGGCAGCCATCTCTCTCTGCCATTTTCTTTCGATGAGGAAACATCTAAAGATGCTCTCTTGGCTCTCAGCTCTCAGCCAAGAGAGGAGATAAGGTCTATCTTGCAACAAGATAGATTCTAAGTATATGTAACCTTTTTAAGCCTGTCTGCCGTCTGGGATCATGTTGTGAACAGAACGTGAGTAAACTCTTTTATACTTTTATAAAGACTGTGTTGTGTCTTGTATTTTAAGAGGGAACAAAGGGGAAATTACCAGAGTAATTATTATAGAGGTTCTAGCGAACCTGTGCACACGTTACTGTTGCGAACTTAAAGGGGAATGTCTATAAACTCTGCTGATATTTTGGGAACTTGCTAGCACAAGTTGGATAAGGATATAATTAGTCAATATATCCTCTCCTGCACCCCAGAACGTTCCCACATGACATTGGTCCAGCACAACAAGGAGGACACACCCTGGATGCAATCACCCTGAGGGATGTCAGGGATCAACCTAAGATAGGGGTAATGGTGGGATCATTACTGGGTAAAAGATGGGTTGATTGAACCAATAATTTAGTGTGGCAGCTCCCACACCCTGGAACTACCTGCTTGTTAACATTAGGCAGGAACCTTCACTGTATTCTTTTCTGCAAAAAAAAATTTCTGCTTATGCAAACCTACCTAGACATGTAATGCTGGTGTGCATTTTAATGTGTAATTTTAACTTAAAATGTGTGCTTTCAACTGTTGATTTTGCTTTTCTTGTAAACTTGTTTTTAACCTTGATTTTTATTGACAGTTATAATGTATATTGCACATTCTTTGTAAACTGCTAAGAGTACTCGCAGTGAAATGGTATACAAATTTTGATAAATAAATAATAAGGGTCTGATCTGATCAGATAATGACCTGTTTATGTTTACAGAAACATCACTGGCTCCCCTACCCGCAGATCTCTGTCCTTAGGCTTGAACATATAACCAGATCAAGAGTGTGACCTGCCACATCTGTAAGGTCTGAAATTATACGAGGTAGGCCCATGGTTGTCACAGCAGCCATGTTGAAATTCCCGAAGAGCAACAGTGTTGTGGTCCTCTACACCAACCCTGAAGCTACCTCAAGAGAGACTGGTGCTCAGTTCACTAACAGAATCCCCACCCTATCACAAGACTCCAGTGCCATGTAAAGGCATTGGAAACTCGTAGGCTGCAGAATGGGGAGTCAGGTCAGGTCAGGAGCCTGAGTCTTTGTAGACCAATGCTTTGGAAATTCAGCAAATAAAATAAAACAAATAGATACTGGGCATGTTTAGCTTGAGGAAGAGGAGGCTGAGAGGAGATATGATAGCCATCTTCAAACATCTTGAGGGCTGTCGCAAGGAAGATGGAGGAAGCTTGTTTTCTCCTGCTCCAGAGGGTAGGAATCAAGCCAAGGGCTTCAATAGACAAGAATGGAGATTCCTACTACACATATGAAAAAACTTTCTG
This sequence comes from Podarcis liolepis, assembly GCF_965112155.1. Taxonomy (NCBI): domain Eukaryota; kingdom Metazoa; phylum Chordata; class Lepidosauria; order Squamata; family Lacertidae; genus Podarcis; species Podarcis liolepis. The sequence goes on from NC_139556.1 coordinate 8,123,999, forward strand.
ATGGTAAGAGCTGTTTGACAGTGGAACAGATTCCTATGAGCAATGGTGGACTGTCATACCTTGGAGGTTTTAAAGGCAGAGGTTGGATGGTCATCTGTCATGTGTGATCTAGCTGAGATTCCTGCATTGCAAAGTGTTGGACTAGATGACATTCAAGGTCCCTTCCAACTCTCTGATTCTATTTGTGCTGGTCCCGTGGGCTAACCGAGAGGCAGGGTCCGAGTCAAGTCCAAGGTTGAAGGTGCAGTATGGAGGCAGTCCATAAAAGTTGAAGCTGGATGCAGGGCAGGTAGTTGGGTGATGTCTGGAGCTCTGGCAGGATAGCAGGACAGGGTTCAGGCAGGAACTGACAACCAACAAAGTTGCTCCTGCAACTTGGGACTGGTGCTGGCTGGCTTTTATCTGCCCCGAGGCACAGGGCGGCCCCGATCCTCAGGTGACTTGCCTCTCCTGGCCTGGAGGCGAGCACTCCTCCTGCGAGAACTTAGTTCCCTCTGCCTCTCTGCCCTGATCCTCTGTAGCTCAGGAGAGGCTGGAGGGTTACCGGACCCAGAGGCAACCTCAGCTTCCTCTGATGGGGCTGAGAGTGGAGCACCTGCAGGCAATGGGTCCTCCCTCACCTCAGGAGCCAGAGCAGGCTCATCTGATGCCTGCACCTGAGGATCCAGCACAGGTGAAGACCCTTCAGGTTCATGCCCCAGCCCCGGCTCAGCTGGTTCTGGAGTTGGGGAATCCTGTGCAAGCTGGGATTCCTCAGGTTCAGAATCCGAATCCGAATCTCAGGCCATCACACTATTATTCTTCCACAGCCATCAACCTGTGGCTGTTCCTGCCCTTGATTAGACAGTCACATCTCTACCTTCCTCCAACCATGTCTTAGTTATACAAGCAAGATTAGTTCACTCTTCCTGGAAGAGATTATTGATGATAAATGTGTTTCCATTTACTGATCTGGCATCTATTAACAGTGCTTCAGGCCTAAGGGGCCTGGAGACCAGCCAGTGGTATTACCAAGGCAGGGACAGGCATAAAAGCAGAATAGCAAAAGCAATGTCACTCCCTGATGCCTGAGTGACAGAAAGGAGACAGAATGACAAGATGGTTTACACAAAGCACTAGCAGAGAGTGCCTGGCACTGCCTGGAATTGTTTTGGCCAACCATCTTGATTCAAAATGGTGCACAATGTGCCAAGTTTGGATATGAAATCTCAAGAGGCAGCTGAATCTATGCCCCAAAATGGACGTAGTCATGGCAAAATCACAACTTGGTCCGCCATCTTGATTCAGAATATTGGCCGGCATCCAAATCATAGCTGTCAATGTTTCCCCATTTTTAAGGGGAATTCTCTTATTCCGAATAGGATTCCTCGCAAGAAAAAGGGAAAGTTGACAGCTATGATCCAAATGTCAGTGAAAACTGCTTTCTGGTGATGATATTTCAAGAGGCACCTGAACCTATGAAGAACAAATGGGTGGACAGACAAACCACTTTCCAAAATATGTAGTAGACTAAGGTAGTATTCAAAACTTAAGCACTTTAAAATCCCATTCTTTTTTTCTTTTTCTTTTTTTCTTTTTTTTTTGACTACATGGAATTGGCAGAAATGACTGGCAGAATTCGTGACCAGGGAGAAGAGTCGGTGGAAGAAGACTGGAAGAAATTTAAAGACTACTTGCAGAAATACTGTAAAATTAAGGAATGTTAAAATGATGTTGGATGGAAAATAAGTGGTATTGGTAAAAAGATTATTAAGAAAATGTAAATATGGATTGATAATGGTGGAAAATATATATTTATTATAGGTTAAGATGCTGAGTAAGAATAAATGATAGAGGGTAAGGACTTGCTGAACTAAATATCTGAACTGGAATACAAAAAGGGAGGTGTGAGGAGGTCAAGAAACTAGTGAATGAAGTATAAGATATGGAAATACTAATCTTTTTTTCTGTTTTGCTTTTTGGTGTTTTTTTCTTCTTCTTTTCTGTCTTGTCAATTGTTTTCTATTGTGTACTTCTATGTGTTTTGTTTTGTATTTTTTCATTTTTGTAGTTTTTCTTGGTTTTTGTATTCTATGTTTAAACTTTGAAGCTTTTGATTGTTTATGAAACTTTAATAAATATTATTTTTTAAAAAATAAAAATAAAACCCCGTTCATTTTTATTAGTGAGAGAGCGCATGACCAATCTGAACCAGTTCTTTTGCCAGTTCCAGGGTGTTGGAGCAGGTAAGGAGCTTCTTGGAGTCATCCAGGCTGAAACTGTTGGGAAGATAGTGTTAAGGAATCTCGAAAGTCAACTGAAACAGAGTCACACACTGTCAAAGGCATACAGAGATGCAGCTACAACCCAGAACAGTTACCATTGATTTCATGGGGCTTGCACCAAAAAAACCTCCCAGTAAATTGTGCCCCCTGCTTGCATCTACCCTTCGTGCCAAAATTCCAGTTTTGGAATGCTATCTAGCTCATCTTTAATTCATGCAAAAATCTATTCAAGCAGAGTAATTGCTCCTGTGAAACAAAAAGCTCCTTGGTTGGTAGCCACATACTGAATCACTAAAAATTATTTCTGCTTCCCCAGGAAATTGAACACTGAAAGCATTGCTTGCAATGCAACATTTGTAGAAGGGAATCTCCTTCTGGTGAGCCCACAAGTCGCCTTAAGAATGCCAAAGAGCATCTTTAACTCACTTTTTCCTTGTTGCTCACGTGAGATGCCTCATTAACCTGCCTTCTGCTCATACTTTGCTTTTTATTTTAATATATATATATTATTGGAGTTTTCAAGAGAAAGATAAATAACCAAAACAAACAAGAGCAACTAAACAAGAAATATTTATTGATACAATGGGTGATTAACTGATCTACATTATTGTGTAGAATTGATTCATAAAATAGTCAAGTCAATAGAAACAAAATAAGGTGATTTTTTTTCTAGGATAACCAGCCACATATAACCAAAATGCTTAAGTCTAATTAATACATGAAGGGGTTAATGTCATAGAGTAAGCTGTCCTGACAGGCTTAGGTAATAATAATAATAATAATAATAATAATAATAATAATAATAATAATTTTTATTTATACCCCGCCCTCCCCAGCCAAGGCCGGGCTCAGGGCGGCTAACAAGCAATAAAAAAACAACATTAAAATATTGAAACATTAAAATATTAAAATGCAGCCTCATCACAGGAGGAGAAAGGACAAAGAAAAAAGAAAGAGGGGGAGGGAATCAAACTGACTCCAAGCCAAAGGCCAGGCGGAACAACTCTGTCTTACAGGCCCTGCAGAAAGAAATCAGATCCTGCAGGGCCCTGGTCTCATGAGGCAGAGCGTTCCACCAAGCCGGAGCCAGTGTTGAAAAGGCCCTGGCTCTGGTTGAGGCTAATCTGACTTCCTTAGGGCCCGGGACCTGTAGGGTGTTGCTATTTGTGGACCTTGAGGCTCTCCGTGGGGCATACCGGGAGAGGCAGTCCCGGAGGTACGAGGGTCCTAGGCCGTGAAGGGCTTTAAAGGTCAAAACCAGCACCTTAAATCTGACCCTGTACTCCACTGGGAGCCAGTGCAGTTTGAAAAGCAGTGGGTGAATATGCTCCCATGGCAGAGAACCCGTGAGGAGCCTCACTGCAGCATTCTGCACCCTCTGGAGTTTCTGGGTCAGCTTCAAGGTAGGTCTCTCCCCCTCACCGTGAGAGGAAGGAAGTCAGTCCTGTTGTTTCCCTTAGTCTGTCATGTGACATCACACAGAGCCTTCTCTACCAGTTACATTTCTATGGTCTGAGTCTGCCTCTCAGCAATGTGGCCCTGGGGTCTTAACCACTTCACATACTAACTTGCAATAATATGCATTGTTAGATTTGGCTGCAAATCTCCCACAATAAACTTTATTCCTAAGAACATTTTCTGTCCTAGGAGGAACATAGCAACTTGAACACACTTTGTCGGCAGGCTGCCAATGGAGATAATTATGTGGTGATTGATGATAACCAGGCATAAATCTTGGCTATGAAATTTACTCTGGAAAAAAGGAGTAAACAGGGGATTAACCTCTAATCAAGAGACTGAGAAGCTGTCTGCTCCTGGGAACCCTGACAACTTGTGAGTGGAGGAAACATATTACCCAAAAGCCATGTAAGAGTCCTGATGGGAATTTCTCACTTATTTCTGAGACAGTTATAACTGAGAGAGATTTCTCCATCTGCCGCTGGAAATTTACATTCCATCAGTGAGCTGCTTTCTGGCTTCAGGAAAAAGGCAAAGGAAGTCAATTGTTCAAGAACTAAAGACAGAACAAAAATCCTGCTTTAATTGTTTGACTCCATACAGTTTTAAACAAACAGGGGAGTTCTGTATCTTAAGAATTTTTATTTTCTTTCTTTCTTTCTTTCTTTCTTTCTTTCTTTCTTTCTTTCTTTCTTTCTTTTGTTTTCTCAACAAAAGTGCTGCCTAGAAATCAAAAGCAACTCTGCCACTTGGTACCTCTTCCATGTGAAAGGAATGTGCTTACCCTAATAAGAGATAATGCTGTGAAGATCTTACGGTGGAGACAGGATGTAAAGATGGTGTCTCCCTTTCTCATTAACACCCTGGCACATTTGGCTGGATATTTACAGTTTTTATTACATATGTACAAGAAACAGCTACAGTTCAGGATTATGCGTCCGAACCCATCAAGTCAGATTCAGGGAGCGGCTTCCTTCGATTCCCCCGCCAAGAAAGGAGGCGGGGAAATTGCGCGAGACGTCTTTGACCCTTATGTTTCATTTCCCTCCTTGTCTGTGCTGATTTGAAAGTCTCCTCCTCCCTTCCAGAGTTTGAGTTCCCTTCCCAGGCCTCTGGGCAGTGGAAGGGCTCCACAACATCCCTGAGCCCCTGCTCCGCCTCTTCTGTCACTTCCTCCTCCGAATTCTCCCTGACACAGGAGATGTAACGAGACTGAATTGCTCATAGGATCAAAAACATTCAGTATGGCAAGTATATCTTCGGACATTCCACTGACTGTTGGCATCTTTCAGCAAATGTTTGATGAGCAAATAAAATTGATTACATAAAAGTTTGATCTAATGGAGAATGAATAGCTTAGTTGGTTACAGCATGGTGCTAAATAATGCCAAGATTGGAGGATCGATCCCCGTATGGGATGGTTCCTATTCATGCATTGCAGGGGTTGGACTAGATGATTCTTAGGGCCTTTTCCAACTCTACAATTCTATGATTCTTTGATTCAAAAATAAACCAGAGAAGATTGAAATGAAAAGCAGATCCAAAGATGATATTGCGACTTCAGAGAAGAATATAGATAAAGGACTGGCAGAATAGGAGGGTGAAATGGAAAAGTCCGTCACACAGGTGGTTGGAGGAATAAAACAGCAAAATGGTGCTGCGGTGCTGGGGGAGTAAAATAAAGCTGTGAATTGAGAGATCTGACATCAATAGAGCTGAGACAGAAATGGCTCTGTGCACAATCTGGAGAGAATTCAGAGGGGAAAGCTATCAAATCTCTGGTGCTTTTCTTGGGAAAAGAATGGGAGAAGCATAAATGGAAGAGATCATTTTTAGATAAGGATGGACAACCACAGCAAGCACAACAGGAAATGAGAATGGAAGATACATAATTAACAGATACATAACAATAAAAGAACTATGGTATAATATCTTGCGGGTAGCGAGCCTCTTGGGCTTGCCAATCGGAAGGTCGGTGGTTCGAATCTCCATGACAGAGTGAGCTTCTGTTGCTCTGTCCCAGCTCCTGCCAACCTAGCAGTTCGAAAGCACGTCAAAGTGCAAGTAGATAAATAGGTACCACTGTGGTGGGAAGGTAAATGGCGTTTCCATGCACTGCTCTGGTTTCCATGCGCTCACGGTGTTCCGTTGCACCAGAAGCGGTTTAGTCTTGCTGGCCACATGACCCAGAAAGCTGTCTGTGGACAAATGCTGGCTCCCTTGGCCTGAAAGCGAGATAAGCGCCGCAACCCCATAGTCGTTTTGAGTGGATCACAGCAGAGAGAGAGATATACAATGATGAAAAGATTTATTGTTTAATATGGATGAATGGTTATTGGAGGCAAAGTTGGTATGCTTGATTAAAGTAAAACCATTGCTGACTTATAATAATTAGAGAACCCCTTGTGGATTTTTTGTGTGAAAAGGAAAGTGAATCAGCTTGAGACATTTGGGTCTGAAGAATGGGGAAAGGTAGCTTAACAGAAAGTAGAAGAGTTGCATGCCATCCTAGTGTGAATGTTTTGGATTACCATATTTCTTTCAAGTAATGGACAGATAGAAAATCAGGTCCTTTTTATTTCTCTTCTCTCCTACTTTTTAACCTCTTTCTTCTCTTTCCCTCCTTTTGTTTTCCCTTGGTGTCCTCTCCTTTGAGCCATTATTGAGGTCCAAGGATTACACACACATGAAGGTGGCAGCTGGATGAAAGACCTCCCAAGGTGAGAGACTGGGAGAAGAAAGAAAAGCTCTCAGGTGAACCCACCACTTTCTGTGGGTGACAAGGGTTAAGAGCTACCTCTGAGAGAGGACTCTGCATTTTCTTTCTCCTTCCTTCCTTCCTTCCTTCCTTCCTTCCTTCCTTCCTTCCTTCTTTCCTTCTTTCCTTCTTTCCTTCTTTCCTTCTTTCCGTTTCTGTTTCTGTTTTTGTTTAGATTAGGTTTTTATCTTACTGTGTTATGAAAAAGCGTTAATGGAATCTTGGGCGGGGAGAGAACGTTTTCCATCATTTTAGTAAACTTTTAATCTTAATTCAGAAAACCCTGTGGTCTCTTTCAATTTAAACCATCCCATGTCTAAGAGCCAAGTTTCATACTACCTTGAAGGTTCTCAAGGAGGCGCAAGAAAGTTTTAAGCTGCTTGGTTAAAGGCAGCCTGGAGAAATAAAGTCGTTTAATCTGGTGGTAGCCAAAAAGGTTAATGGAAAAGCTGACCGAACAGAGGCACGCACTCTGTCTGGCTGGATCTCCCTTCCTCTAATGGAACCTGGCCCAGGTTGCAGCTGGGGGTGCTGTGACCCACCCATAGCACACATCTACAGGCATTAATCAATTTGCCTCAGGGTAAACATGTTCACTTGGTAGTTCTTCACAGGTGTGTGTTCTGAGCATGCTCAGAGCTGTTTCCTTGAAGGCTACACCTACCCAGCTAGGGCTCAGGAGAGTGTTTGTTTCTGAGCATATTCTGAGCATGCTCAGAGCTGTTTCCTTGAAGGCTACACCTACCCAGCTAGGGCTCAGGAGAGTGTTTGTTTCCCAAGCCACCTTGTTGGTTTGCTTCTTTTACTTTCTGGGACTTTTTGTGTGTTCACTGAACACACACTGTGCTCATCTTGTTTGTGAAATTAATGTGTGTGTTTTTTACTCATACCATTTTTTGTCCTGGCTCCCAGTTGCTGAAGAAGAAGGACCTGAAGGAGAATTCTTTCCAAAGGCATTAATCTTTAGGTTGCTGCAGCCCAAATGCTAATTGCCAGCTTAATGCACTTCAGGCAATACACATAATCAATCCAAAATATAGCTGCAACAGGGGGTATCTAATTCCCAAAGTTTTAGATGTTGCTCTGACACTGGCACACACCCTTGCTATCTTTTACATAGGAATGGGGAAGGCTCAGCTTGGTGCCACAAGCAATCTTCTCTGCAATCTCTCACTAAGCCTAGTAGGCAAAACCAGTAGCATAGCTATGATGGGGCTGGCCTGGAGTTTTGCCCTGAGTGAAGCCTCCAGAGGTGCGCCACTGATTCTTCCAGCTGGTGTGTGTGTGTGTGTGTGTGTGTGCGCGCGCGCGCGTGCAAATGCATGTGTGGTGTGTGTGCGCCAAACTGGTTCTTTGACCCAGATGAAATAGTTCCCAGTTTCGCCCCTGGGTGTGCTGGTCCCGGGGGGTTACCATGCGGCGTGGTCCGAGTCCAGTCCGAGGGTGCAGTATGGAGGCTGTCTGTCAAGGCTGAAGCGGGGTCCAAGGCAAGGAGTCGGGTGTAGTCAGGAACTCTGACAGAAGAGCAGGACAGGGTGCCAGCAGGAACAGGTTACCAACAATGTTGATCCCGCAACCTGGGACTGGGCTGGCTGTCTTTTATCTGCCCCGAGGCATAGGGTGGTCCCAGTCCACAGGTGACTCGCCTGTCCTGGCCTGGAGGTGAGCACTCCTCCTGCGAGAACTTAGTTCCCTCCGCCTCTCTGCCCTGAGCCTCTGCAGCTCAGGAGAGGCTGGAGGGTTACCAGACCCAGAGGCAACCTCACCTTCCCCAGACGGGGCTGAGAGTGGAGCACCTGCAGGCAATGGGTCCTCTATCACCTCAGGGGCCAAAGCAGACTCAGCTGGTGCCTGCACCTGAGGATCCAGCAGAGGTGAGGACCCTTCAGGCTCAGGCCCCAGCCCCGGCTCAGCTGGTTCTGGAGGCGGGGACTCCTGTTCAGGCTGGGATTCCTCAGGTTCAGCCTCTGAATCTGATTCCCAGGCCATCACACTGGGCAAAACCATCTGTTTTCTCATCCTTTGGTGCCTCCTACATCTAGGTGATCAGAGAGGGGTCTCTGCCCCCTGTGTGAAACTCCCTCCCCAAGATGTACGGCTACTCCCAGTGTTTGATGGTGATGCAGTGCTGTTTTTCTAGAAAAAGAGGTGCTGGAACTCACCATGAACACCTCCCTCGTTCAGTTAGAAAAGCAATGGTGCCCATTTGAGAGATCCCAGAACCCACCTGAGAGGTGTTGGAACTGAGTTCTGGTGAGTTCCAGCTGAATAATAATAATAATAATAATAATAATAATAATAATAATAATTTATTATTTATACCCCACCCATCTGGGTGGGCCTCCCCTGCCACTCTGGGCGGCTTCCAAAAGAACACTAAAATACTATAATACATCAAACATTAAAAGCTTCCCGAAACAGGGCTGCCTTCAGATGTCTTCTAAAAGCCTGATAGTTGTTGTTCTCTTTGACATCTGGTGGGAGGGCGTTCCACAGGGCGGGCGCCACTACCGAGAAGGCCCTCTGCCTGGTTCCCTGTAGCTTTGCTTCTCGCAATGAGGGAACCGCCAGAAGGCTCTCGGTGCTGGACCTCAGCGTCCGGGTAGAACGATGGGGGTGGAGATGCTCCTTCAGATATACTCCTAGTGACAGGGTAGGTGTAGTAACAGGCACCATGAAAGTGTCAGAGATGTTTCAATCACTCTGGAGAGGGAAGCGGGGACAGAGAGGGAGGCGGGGCTTGCAGCCGTCATCTTGGAGACAGATGAGGCGAGAAAGCAAGATCACCCAGGATCCTCACTATCAGGCCGCCCCCATTCTGGCAGACCTCCACATCCCACTAGGGTCCTCAGGTCACTCTGTCCCAGGACCTCAGAACCCCTCCACCTGCCCGCCCACCTTCATTGTCCTGACTCAGCCAGCCACTAATGTTTTTGTTCATGTATGGGGGATAGAGGGAAGACTAAAATCATGCAGCAGTTTAGCTTCATTCATAGTTCCTGGAATTAAAAAGTTGCATGTTGAGACTGAGGGGAGGGGAAATTTTAAGCCTGCCCCATCCCAAAAGCTTGGGTGGGGTGACAAAACAAAACAGAATAAAGAAAAACAGAATATAAACGGAATCATATTCTTTGTTACCCCAAAGTTTCCTGCATGATCTCAAAGAGGTAGATTTTACAATGCTTGCAGGAAGTGGTTAGGCTTGAACTTGGGAGAATCTGCAGTGGGAGAGAGTAAGTTACCGTATTTTTCGCTCTATAGGATGCACTTTTTCCCCTCCAAAAAATAAGGGGAAATGTGTGTGTGTCCTATAGAGCGAATGCAGGCTCCTTGGCTTCAGCAATAGCAACGTGAAGGCTCTGAAGCACAGAGGGAGCGCTCCCTCCGCGCTCCGGAGGCTTCGCGTTGCTTTTGCTGAAGCCTGCAAAGCAAGATGGGTCAGTGCGCACCGACCCCTCTCACTCTCCAGGCTTCAGGGATAGCCGCCTGAAGCCTGCAGAGCGCAGCGCGAGTTCCCGCTGCGCTCAGATGGCTTCGGGTTCCTTTTGCTGAGAGTCTTGCTCTCCTGGCTTCAGCAGAGAGGGAGAGCTGCGCAGCGCCCCTTCAGCCAAGCGGGAGGAGAAATGGAAGGGGCTCCGTTTCTCCTGCCGCTTCGCTGAAGGGGCGCTGAGCAGAGAGGGGGAGAATTTTTTTTCTTGTTCTCCCCCTCTAAAACAAGGTGCGTCCTATGGTCCAGTGCGTCCTATAGAGCGAAAAATACAGTAAGTGGAGCGCTCCCAGCAGAAATGCTTTTGCCTTATTGCTTCCAGGACGTAAAAATATAAGAGCGCTCTTGAATCAGACAAAGGCCCGTCTAGTCCTCCATTCTCTTCTGAACAGGGCCAACAAGATGCCTGTGGAAAGCCCCCCCCCCCCAAAGCAGAGCAGGAACACTCTCCTTCTTGTGATCCTCCAGCAACTTCTTCAAAGGCATCCTGGGACATGTATTTCTTTTTGGCCAGCAAAGGATATATTTGCACGGGAGGCAGATGGGGAGAAAACAAGACCAGCTGACCTCACCCCTGTAGCCTCATTCTCCAAGAATTCCTGATAGCCCTGCCAGGTCAAGTGGCCTGGAGCTGTCCCTGCAGTTTGCAAAAAGCCTAGTGCCAGTATGCCAAATGGATTATGTGACCAGTAGCTTATGCACGCCAATCTTTCAAGATGTGCCACTGGAAACTGCTGCCTTGAAATGAATTTTTGCAGTCTTGGTTCACACCACACTTCTCTCTAGCCCAGTTTCATATTGTACATCTTGCAGAAGCTCTTCTATAGAAGAGTGGATTTCATCCATAATTGATGGACAATCCTCTCTGCAGTATGACTGTACATTTCCTACAAACACTATAACTCTCTGCAATATTTTCAGGCAGAGAGATAATCAAGCATTATGCTCCAGTGTACAAGATGACCAGCGTGCAAGCAGTAAGGAATTATTATTGCCTTCACCAATCACACAGCACTACATAATTGGCACCGGGGTAGAATTCAATATTGCATTGCTGTGCCAAACGCCAGCCAGTGATCATGGAAGGAAATAACAATTTATGGCTTGCTTTACAGATCTAACACCATGTTTCCTGTGTGTTTGGCGGAAAATATATGTGTGTTGCAGCCATTTGTTATTAACTGTGTTTCTGCTGCACTCCCGCTAGAATGGCAAAAAGGCACAGAATTCAGTTTCCTGAGAATTTCTGCTTTCAAGAAAAAGCTTCTATCCTTGATGGCTAAGATATATGATTGAAAGTGTGGGCCATGCCTTCAGGACCAGAAAGTTGCCTAAATAAGATTTTCAGTGGTGTGAGGTAGGGTTTCAGTTCACTCCAGATTGCCTTGATCATCTCCACAGTTAGCAAAACTAGAATTATACAAAATCAAAATAAATTACATCATAAACAATGCAAAGATATGCAAATTTTTATTGATTTGCATAATTTATTCAGGAACCATTGAGCTTTTCCTGCAGATAATTTTGTTTTATAATTTTGTATTATTTTACCATGGAGTAGACGTAACCCTTGTCATAGTCATTTTGTTCCATTGTACAGAGTGAAGAGATGGCCATCTTAGCAGTAGTTGTCGTCGTCGTAGTAGTAGTACTAGCAGTAATACCCTGTCTATCTGGTTGGGTTTCCCCAGCCACTCTGGGTGGCTTACAACACATAAGAAATTGTAAAATATTAGACATTTAAAATTTCTGGATACAGGGTTGCCTTCAGAAGTCTTATAAAAGTCAGATAGTTGTTTATTTCCTTGACATCTGATGGGAGGGCGTTCCACAGGGCAGGTGCCACTACCAAGAAGGCTCTCTACCTGGTTTCCTGTAACCTCACTTCTCGCAGTGAGGGAACCACCAGAAGGCCCCCAGAGCTGGACCTCCAACACTTTGAAATGTGCTCTCAAATGCACTGGGAGCCAATGTTGGACCGGTGTTATATATATCTCCCCATTAGCATTCTTCCAAGATATAGGTAAAGGTAAAGGGGCCATTAGGTCCAGTCGTGGCCGACTCTGGGGTTGCGGCGCTCATCTCGCTTTACTGGCCAAGGGAGCCAGTGTACAGTTTCCGAGTCATATGGCCAGCATGACTAAGCCGCTTCTGGCGAACCAGAGCAGCGCACGGAAATGCCGTTTACCTTCCCGCTGGAGCGGTACCGATTTATCTACTTGCACTTTGACGTGCTTTCGAGCTGCTAGGTTGGCAGGAGCAGGGACCGAGCAACGGGAGCTCACCCCATCGCAGGGATTCGAACCGCCGACCTTCTGATTGGCAAGTCCTAGGCTCTGTGGTTTAACCCACAGCGCCACCCGCGTCCCTCTTCCAAGATATACTTCATGCAAAAATTGAGGGAGAAGAGAATGCAAAACACTCCCGGCCTTCAACTGTGCCCTTCGATTTATTTCTTCTGTGTTTATTCACAAACATCACAGCCACAGAAGTGAGTTGCAGAGTAGAGCACTCTAGCAATCTGGAGGTTTTCCCATACACAAACCCACATTACTATAGTGGCTCACAGGCACGGCGCAGAAAGTCTTTTTCTGCTGCGCTGCAAGCAACAACACAGTACTAAAAAAGCAAATCACCTGAATTTTCCCTTTCTTCAACCCAGCAGTGTGTTTCAATTACAGGGGAAAGCCATGGGAGAGAGAGGAGGGGGAAATGACCTCCATTTTCCCTGCCCACAACACAGCGAACAACCTATTTCAAAGCTCAGTGGCTTTGTTTCCTGCCCTGCATTTCACAGCTCTTTCCCCCGGGCTGTTCACATTGGCAGGGCATCACAGCCTCAGACTCATTTCTGTTCCTGTTCACACCAGGGGGCATGGATGGCCTGGCCAGGGATGACTTGACCCTACACAGAGAAACAATGAGAAACAACGCATCAAGCCGTCGTATTTTGTTGTTTAAAAATGCAGGATACACATGCATTTTGGATCATGTAATGCGAACACAGATTACAAACAAGGAAATGCAGCGAGTGTGCGGTAAATGAAAGCGTGAACACAACCTACCAGTCTTAGGAGGCCAAACTCAATGAACTTTTGTGAATGCGGTTTCAGCGGGACACAGAGTATATGGTTACACACCTCCTCATTCTCCACAGCAGTGCACAATTCCGGGGGTCCCAGGGCTGGATTTAGGTTTGATGAGGCCCTAAGCTACTGAAGATGTTGTTGTTGTTGTTTAGTCGTTTAGTCGTGTCCGACTCTTCGTGACCCCCTGGACCAGAGCACGCCAGGCACTCCTGTCTTCCACTGCCTCCCGCAGTTTGGTCAAACTCATGCTGGTAGCTTCGAGAACACTGTCCAACCATCTCGTCCTCTGTCGTCCCCTTCTCCTTGTGCCCTCCATCTTTCCCAACATCAGGGTCTTTTCCAGGGAGTCTTCTCTTCTCATGAGGTGGCCAAAGTATTGGAGCCTCAGCTTCAGGATCTATCCTTCCAGTGAGCACTCAGGGCTGATTTCCTTCAGAATGGAGAGGTTTGATCTTCTTGCAGTCCATGGGTCTCTCGAGAGTCTCCTCCAGCACCATAATTCAAAAGCAACCATCCTTCGGCGATCAGCCTTCTTTATGGTCCAGCTCTCACTTCCATACATCACTACTGGGAAAACCATAGCTTTAACTATACAGACCTTTGTTGGCAAGGTACTGAAGATAATGGGGCCCTTTATATGTCCAGCTGTCCTTTGTCAACAACAAATTGTCGCTGTTTTTTGTGTTGAATATATGCTATATGGTAATTTAAGGACCTAATAGGTACTTAAAGCCATTTGCACATAACAAAATATGCATTTTATCAAAGTAATTGTTGAACTGAAATACAATTAAGAAGAAGTATATTAATAGTGAAATGATTATTAAGCTCTAACTTAAAATGATTAGGGGCCCATTACTTACACCATAGGAGCCTACACGACACATAACACTGTTGCTGTATGTAGGTTTGATTTTATTTGTTTTTTATCTTATATTTTGGAAATGTACATCCAGTGGTTTTTTTTCCTTTAATTTTTTTTTCGGGGGGCCCAAGAGAGTGGGGACCTAAGCTATAGCTTGTTTAGCTTATACGTAAATTCAGCACTGAGGGGTCCAGGTGTTTACCCAGGGTTCGTGTTTCCTTTGGAACTGCGGCACAGCGGAGACTCTGGTATCTTTATGATATGTGGTTTATTTGCACATATATACAACCTGAGCCTGCAATGGAGCATTAGATGGTTCCATGTCTCCTATTGCTGCAGCCTCCAGCTCAATCTGTCAGCCCACATTATGCTCTTCTGCCTTCCACCAGCTTACTGCATTTAACGGGGGGACTATCTGTCTTTCCCTCCCTGCCCCCAGTGGCATGGTGTGGAGGAGACCATAGGGGCGGTTGCCACTATATTGCACAATATTTGTTAGGGGCGCATCTTAGGCTGCGTACATACTAACATATTTTCAGGGCAAAAATGTCCGGGTTTGTCCTCAACATGCTGCCTTCAATCTAGACTTACTCTAGATCCTGCCATCCACAAGGGTGGGTTTGGTTTTACAGGTTGCACATTTGAAAACCCTCCCCTTGGTGGGTTTAAACCGTAGCTGTCAACTTTTCCCTTTTCTTGTGAGGAATCCTATTCGGAATAAGGGAATTTCCCTTTTAAAAAAGGGAAATGTTGACAGCTATGGTTTAAACTGCTTTCAAACTGTGTTTTAAACTGTTGAAACTCTCCCTGGTGCCTTAAAGTGAAGGACACTTATTTATTTATTATTATTATTATTATTATTATTATTATTATTATTATTATTCTATATCCCGCCTTTTCCCCAGACCAGGACTCAAGGCCTCTTTCACAGATAAAATAGAAAAAGCTAAAACAAAACATGGAAAAGATCATCTTTCAAAAGTAATTAAACGCTGATAGTACCAAAACAATATAGAAAATATCTATTAAAAATACAGATAACAAAAAGTAAAAAATAAAATAAAGCCCACATCAGAGTACTAGCCCTTTCCAGTCAGATCCTAAATGACAAATCCTAAAGGAGGTTGTCACCTGCTGGCAAAAAGAGAACAAGGAGGGAGCCAGCTTGGCTTCTCTAGGGAGGACTTCCACAATCTTGGAGCAGATTGTACTATTGTACTATTAGTAGTACAATAGTAATAGTAATAGTATTAATAGTACTAATAGTACTATTACTAATTGTAATAATAGTAATACTATTAGTATTAGTACTAATAGTAGTACTAATAGTAATAATACTAATAGTACTAGTAGTACTAATAGTAATAGTACTAGTAGTACTAATAGTAATAGTAATAATGGTAATGGTATGGTAATAATAATCTCTTCCATATGCAGAACTAAGATGCAGAACTAACAGTAACTCTTATTCAGCAAAACATTGTTGGAATCAATCTGTCATGCTATGGAAGCAGCAATCATTTTGCTCCATTATAATGGGGAAAATGTACAAGATGGATTGAATGATCTAATAGACCTCACCTCTTCATTCTGTGATTCATCGGGTGCGAGAGCACTTCGAGTCTTAATTCCTCCCCCTGAGGCCTCCCTCTCATAATTTCTTTTTAGTTAACATCATCTTCCTAAGGTACATTAAAACAGAAATTATCCTACTGTTTTTAAAAAGAATTTTCTCAGAGAAAGTACATCTCAGCCAAAATGGGGGATGAATAATACTTAATAACTATACTTAGCATTTATCTAACAAATTGTAAGTATTCCACATTTTGGTAACCTTTGCAACAACCTCGTATTATCATCATCCCCATATTCCAAGTACCACATTCACTCTGCTTTGCAATATTCAAAGTAAAGTAGAAGCAGAGCTCCCCACCCCCGTACAGAGAGTTTGGGGACTGAGTGCGCAGGGCTGGCGTACATGAGGACAGAGCTTACATGCACATTCCTGTTCCCATTCACATGTTCAGGTCAGTGGAGGCTGGTGGGGTAAACTGTGGGTGGGGCCAAGAGGCTCTCGTGGGCGGGACCAATGAGGTCACATGGGCTGGGGCCACATGGTTCTGGTTTTTGTCCCATCCTCCTCCCCTTGAAAAGGGACGTGGGTGGTGCTGTGGGTTAAACCACAGAGCCTAGGAGGTTGGCGGTTCGAATCCCTGCGACAGGGTGAGCTCCCGTTGTTTGGTCCCTGCTCCTGCCAACCTAGCAGTTCGAAAGCACGTCAAAGTGCAAGTAGATAAATAGGTACCGCTGCAGTGGGAAGGTAAACGGTGTTTTCGTGTGCTGCTCTGGTTTGCCAGAAGCGGCTTAGTCATGCTGGCCACATGACCCAGAAGCTGTACGCCGGCTCCCTCGGCCAATAAAGCGAGATGAGCGCCACAACCCCAGAGTCGGTCACAACTGGACCTAATGGTCAGAGGTCCCTTTACCTTTTACCTCCACTTGAAAGGTGTGGAGACAAAAGCATTGTGATTGTATAAGCTCTTATATACAGTGGTACCTCGGGTTACAGACTCCACTAACCCAGAAATAGTACCTCAGGTTAAGAACTTTGCTTCAGGATGAGAACAGAAAACGCACCACCACAACAACGCAGCAACAACAGGAGGCCCCATTAGCTAAAGTGGTGCTTCAGGTTAAGAACGGACCTCTGGAACGTATTAAGAATGTAACCAGAGGTACCACTGTATATATAACATTTTAAAGCCATCACTGCCACCTATGGAAGCAAGTTCCATAATTTAACTATGCACTGCATAAATAAGCACATGAATCATCCAGCATTCATCTACATCGGATGTTCACAAGTTCTAATGTAATAATAATAATAATAATAATAATAATAATAATAATAATAATTTATTATTTATACCCCGCCCATCCAAATACCCCGACCAAAAATACACTAAGATGTCACACATTAAAAACTTCCCTGAACAGGGCTGCCTTAAGATGTCTTCTGAATATCAGGTAGTTGTTGTTCTCTTTGACATCTGATGGGAGGGCATTCCACAGGGCAGGTGCCACTACCGAGAAGGCCCTCTGCCTGTTTCCCTGTAGCTTTGCTTCTTGCAGTGAGGGAACTGCCAGAAGAACCTTGGAGCTGGACCTCAGCGTCCGGGCAGAATGATGGGGGTGGAGACGCTCCTTCAGAATGGAGAGGTTTGATCTTCTTGCAGTCCATGGGACTCTCAAGAGTCTCCTCCAGCACCATAATTCAAAAGCATCAGTTCTTCGGCGATCAGCCTTCTTTATGCTGTAGCACAATTTCAGGGCATTAGCTACCCCACCCACTATGATATCATCTGCAGACTGGATGAGCATCTCCTCAATTCCTTCATCCAAGTCCTTTATAAAGATGTTGAAAACTCTGGATCCAGGACAGAACAGTACAGCACCCCACTCGTCACTTTTTCCCAGGATGGTGATGAACCACTAGTGAGCACTCTTTGAGTTCAGTTAATCGACCAACTACAAATCAGCTACCACACACCAACTATCTATGCTCCTAAATTTGGTATTTCCTATTACCATTACCCCTCCACCTGCAGAGTAGTATCCTCAGCATACTACTTTTTCTGCTTTTTCTCCAAAGAACGGGTCCGTTCTGAGTCTGCTCACCCCTTTGGGGGCTTAAGCCCCCTCCGCCTATCAGGATCCTAGCCTGCACCCAGCTTTGGCTAATGGGGATGTAGGCTGGGGGCTTGGGCGGTGCCAGAGGGCAGAGCCAAAGGAGCAGGTAGGATTCCCTTGGATCCACCCCTTGCCCATTTAAGCAGCCCACTACCTGTTTGTTCCTTTGCCAGGTTTTTTCCCTGCCTACCCACCCTTGCTTTAAGCTGATCGCCAGTGACTTTGCTGTGGCTACGGTGGTCGCCGTTCTTTAAAAGGAGCCGGGTAGAAATTTGCCCACCGGGCTAATGGGCACCGACGCGGTGGTTTTGCCTACCTCATAGCAATTGTCACAACTGGTTGGGCATTGGGGCAATCCTTTGTTTTGGATGGAGGGGAGGTTGTAGTCTCCGCTTGCCCCTCCAAACTCTAGGGTATCCCGTTAAAGGGATCTGGGAGGAGTGGTCATGTCTGCATGCCCAGGTGGAGCCAGGGCTGAAGGCACTCCCTGAGACAACAGTTCCTACGGGGTTCACCCTATTTGATGTAAGTCTTGGGAACACCCACCTGAATTGATCAAGCATCACCTCCGGCAGACGGGCCAGAAGTATTTAGATTGCCCCATGCCCAAGCCAAACCTCTTTCATCTGTATTCAATAAAGTTGTGGCCTGATTTGACCCCCAAACCAGCTTCATTGGTCTCTTATTTGCATGGGTGGGGTAGGGGAACCCAATGCCTGGTCCCACAGGGGATCATTTCCCTCTTTCTCAGAGTGACATCCTGCTTCCCTGAGACCCTCATTCTCCCTTCCAGCAGGGGAGCTAGGACACAGCTATAACGTCCCCAAAGACCTCGTCCAGCAACCTCTCGGTGCCTCGCAACTTTTCCATGTCAGACACCTTGGCCTCAAGGGAACTAACTCATCCGCAGAAAGCAAGAGCTCATTGCATTGCTAGGAAGATATCTGCACATGTGGCAGACAATGCAAAACACTGGGAAGCCTTCACCAACCCACCCTTTATGCTGGCTTTCGATTGGCATAACTGATTTATTTTTATTTATTTTTTAAGAGTTTATGGAGTTTGTTTGGGTAGAGGAGAAGAGAAGGCAGGTGGGGGTGTGCAAGCTTCCTTGCCCTGCTGCCAAACTCTCTCTGCAGTTTCCAAGGGGTTAGACCGTTCTCATGTTGCAAAGACTTCCATAAACTGGATGTTGTTTCACAGAAGAAGGGATGTTGTGAGTTGGCCTGAGATAAACTTAGCCTGTTTTCCCCTTGTTGTTGTGAGCTGCCGCCGCCACTACTCCCTGTTTAGATGCCTCATGGATGGGCAGCTTTCATTGGAGAATAGAAGGAGGCTCTGGTAACAGCAGGTGATCCTGCTGGGACATCTTCAGTGGAAATTACACAACGAACATTCATTTCCAGGTGGAGATTCTGGGTCTGGAATAATAATAATAATAATAATAATAATAATAATAATAATTTATTATTTGTACCCCGCCCATCTGGCTGGGCTTCCCCAGCCACTCTGGGCAGCTTCCATAGAAACCAAAAATACACTAAAATATCACACATTAAAAACTTCCCTGAACAGGGCTGCCTTAAGATGTCTTCTGAATGTCAGGTAGTTATTTATCGCTTTGACATCTGATGGGAGGGCGTTCCACAGGGCGGGCGCCACTACCGAGAAGGCCCTCTGCCTGGTTCCCTGTAACTTGGCTTCTCGCAGTGAGGGAACCGCCAGAAGGCCCTCAGCGCTGGACCTCAGCATCCGTGCAGAACCAGCACTTTGAATTGTGCTCGGAAACGTACTGGGAGCCAATGTAGGTATTTCAAGACCGGTGTTATGTGGTCTTGGCGGCCGCTCCCAGTCACCAGTCTAGCTGCAGCATTCTGGATTAGTTGTAGTTTCCGAGTCACTTTCAAAGGTAGCCCCACATAGAGCGCATTGCAGTAGTCCAAGCGGGAGATAACTAGAGCATGCACCACTCTGGCGAGACAGTCCGCAGGCAGGTAGGGTCTCAGCCTGCGTACCAGATGGAGTTGGTAGACAGCTGCCCTGGATACAGAATTGACCTGCGCCTCCATGGACAGCTGTGAGTCCAAAATAACTCCCAGGCTGCGCACCTGGTCCTTCAGGGGCACACTTACCCTATTCAGGACCAGGGAGTCCGCCACTCCAGCCCGCCCCCTGTCCCCCAAAAACAGTACTTCTGTCTTGTCAGGATTCAACTTCAATCCATTAGCCGCCATCCATCCCATAGCAGGGGATGTTCTGCCTGGAAACACCTGTTGCCCCTGCAGCTCTGTCTTGGGATATGTTTCTGGAAAGGTCTCCTCAGTTCTGATCAGTTCTTTAAATCATTTCTCTGCCTTCTTTTATAATCTCTCTGCCAGCTCAAAATATCATTTTGAAAGCCTGTGGAGGTTTCGTTTAGTTGCACTTCATCCAGCAATTCTGACAAAACCGGAGGAGAATGAATTATAGGAAGATTAACACAGGTTCAGAAAGTATTTTCCAGTAATTTTGTAAAGTGTAGGTGTGTAGTTATGTCCAGATTCTGAGTCAGCAGATACATCACTGGTTTCCAAAAATAGGCACCACTTTCCTTTTTCACATGTGCTACACGTGCCCTATTTCTGTGCTTATGCTTTCCAAAAATAGTACTCATAGGTGATTGGCTGTCATGAACACACTCGTGAGGATTTTTCTGTCATCTGCGCTGCAGAAGTAGTATTAGTGCAGGCATTCTCAAAATCTTTTTATAGCCTGTGCTCAGCAGGGAGGTTATCTCATTGACCATTCACAAATGCACTCCCCAGCCACGTGTGGTTGCATAACAGCCCGACAGCAATTGCAGCAAACGCTCACGTGGAGGAACACTGCTAGGAAAGCGTTTTGATGTTTTGTTTCATTGAGCAGCTGGAAGCTGAGCAAACACCACTGTTCCTGGGTGGCAACTGCATGTTCTCCGCAGAGAGCCAGCAGTTGGTGAGGCGGTCAGTGGGGATCTCACAGAGGAGGGGGGGAAAGACAATGAATGAATTAAAAAGGCTTTCGGCTTAGAAGCTGAACTAAGCTTCCTTCTTCTGTGGTTGATCACACAGTCATAGAATCAAGGATTTGTAGAGTTGGAAGGGATCCCAAGCGTAACCTAGTCCAACCTCTGCAATGCAGGAATCTCAGCTAAAGCATCCATGAAAGATGGCCATCCAACTTCTGCTTAAAAGCCTCCGAGGAAGGAGAGTCCACCACCTTCTGAGTGAATCCGTTCCACTGCCAAACAGCTCTTAAGGTCAGGAAATTTTGCCATTTGTTTAGCTGGAATCTCCTTTCTTGTAACTTGAAGCCATTGGTTTGAGTCCTATCCTCAAGAGCAGGAGAAAACAAGTTTCCTCCATCTTCCATGTGACAGCCCTTAAGGTATTTGAAGATGGCTATCATATCTCCTCTCAGTCTCCTCTTTTCTGGGCTAAACATACTCAGCAACTTCAACCATTCCTCATAAGGATTGGGTTCCAAACCCTTGATTATCTTGTTCGCCCTCCTCTGCACACCTTCCAGCTTGTCAATATCCTTTTTAAATTGTGATGCCTAGAACTGGACGCAGTATTCCAGATGTTGTGTGCCCAAGGCAGGATAGAGTGGTACTGTTAGTTCCCTTGAACTGGGCGCTAGACTTCTCTTGATGCAGCCTAGACTAACATTAGCCTTTTTTTGCTGCTGCATCACACCGTTGACTCATGTTTGTGGTCCACTAAGACCCCTAGATCCTTTTCACGCAACTTATATTTGTGCCAGGTGTGCCCCATCTTATATTTGTGGTTCTTCTGGTTCTTCCTGCCTAAGTGCAGAAGCTTACATTTGTCCCTATTGAAATTCATTGTGTTACTTTGGTCTCCAATCTGTTAAGGTCATCTTGAATTTTGATTCTGTCTTTTGCAGCATGGAACAGAATCATAGAATCATAGAGTTTGAAGGGACCCGAGGGTCATCTAGTCCAACCCCCTGCAAGGCAGGAATCTCAATAAAGCATCCATGGCAGATTGCCATTTATGAAGACATTGAACAGCCATGGGCCCAAGACAGAACCCTGTGGCATGTCACTTGTCACTTTCTTCCAGGATAATTAAGAACTGGGTGGCGCTGTGGGTTAAACCACAGAGCCTAGGACTTGCCGATCAGAAGGTCAGTGGTTCGAATCCCGTGACGGGGTGAGCTCCCGTTGCTTGGTCCCTGCTCCTACCAACCTAGCAGTTCGAAAGCATGTCAAAGTGCAAGTAGATAAATAGGTACCGCTCCAGTGGGAAGGTAAACGGCATTTCCGTGTGCTGCTCTGGTTTGCCAGAAGCAGCTTAGTCATGCTGGGCACATGACCCGGAAGCTGTACGCCAGCTCCCTCGGCCAATAAAGCAAGATGAGCGCCACAACCCCAGAGTCGGCCACAACTGGACCTAATGGTCAGGGGTCCCTTTACCTAATGTGCACTAAGGTAAAGGTAAAGTATGGATTCGGTCATTCAACTAGCTGCAAATCCACCTAACAGTTAATCTCATCCAGCCCACATTTGACCATCTTCTCTACAAGAATATCATAGGGGACTTTATCAAAAAGCCTTACTGAAATCAAGATACACTACATCCAACACATTCTGCTTTTCCACCAAGCTTGTAACTCTATCAGAAAAAGAGATGAGATTTGTCTGGCATGATTTGTCTTTGAGAAACCCATGCTGGGTCTTAATAATCACAGCATCCTTATCTAAGTGCTCACAGACTGACCATTTAATTATCTGTAAAAGACGCCTGCTTCTTGGGAGAAAAGCAATGACAAACCTAGACAGCACCTTAAAAAGCAGAGACATCACCTTGCCAACAAAGGTCCGTATAGTTAAAGCCATGGTTTTCCCAGTAGTGATGTATGGAAGTGAGAGCTGGACCATAAAGAAGGCTTATCACCAAAGAATTGATGCTTTTGAATTATGGTGCTGGAGGAGACTCTTGAGAGTCCCATGGACTGCAAGAAGATCAAACCCATCCATTCTGAAGGAAATCAGCCCTGAGTGCTCACTGGAAGGACAGATCCTGAAGCTGAGGCTCCAATACTTTGGCCACCTCCTGAGAAGAGAAGACTCTCTGGAAAAGACCCTGATGTTGGGAAAGAGTGAGGGCACAAGGAGAAGGGAACGACAGAGGACGAGATGGTGGGACAGTGTTCTCGAAGCTACCAGCATGAGTTTGACCAAACTGCGGGAGGCAGTGGAAGATAGAAGTGCTTGGCGTGCTCTGGTCCATGGGGTCACGAAGAGTCAAACACAACTAAACAACTAAACAACAACAAACATTCTTGCCTGTTATCACCTGGCTGGCCACTGCTATCCTTTTGAGTGAAGATAGAGGCAAATTAAGTGTTGAGGAGCTCCACCTTCTCTCTGTCACCCAACAGCATTTCTCCATCTTCTCCAGGCCAAGGAAATACTACTTGCTTGTTCTTCCTCTTGCTTCAAACAAAGCTGAAGAAACCTTTATTATTATTTTTTAACCTGTCTTGCAAGCTTGAGCTCATTCTTAACTTTGGCCTGCCTGACCTTCTCTTTGCTGGCTACTTGTGTTGGCTATTTCCTCCGTGATTTCCCCATTCTTTCATTTCTTATACATGCCCTTCTTAAATCTCATCTCACCCGTAAGCTCCTTATGCAACCACACTGGTTTCTTTAGCTGCCTCCCAATTATCTTTCTTGTTGGAAGTATCTGCCTTTGTGCCTTCAATGGGACGTGGGTGGTGCTGTGGGTTAAACCACTGTGCCTCTTGGGCTTGCCAATCGAAAGGGCGGCGGTTTGAATCCCTGCGACGAGTCCCAGCTCCTGCCAACCTAGCAGTTCAAAAGCACGCCAAAATGTACAAGTAGATAAATAGGTACCACTCTGGCAGGAAGGGGTCAGGGAACTGTCATCAGCTCAGAGGCGAGAGATGGAAGGGTAGTTGTGTTATAGGGAGCCTCCAAAAATCTTGCAAAGCAGTTCCTCTTCCAGTGAGGAGGAAAGTGGAAAAGATGTGCAAGGACCAGAGGATGCTAGGGAGAGCCTTAACACCGAGCCTGAGCAGACCAGAGAGGCGGGAAGCACGCCCTTGCCAGCGCCCATTCTGCGCAGTAGTCTTCAGCACAGGGAGGGGCGGAAAAGGCTGGGGGTGATGCGACTTTTATGCTGGGGGAGGTACAAAAACCGACCACTCCCGGATTCTGCTAGCAATTGAGCCAGACATGAACTTACAGCGCTCTTCACTGTAAATGGTGAAATAGTTTGCACCAAGAATAAAGCCTGTAAAAGGCAAGTCAGAGTCTTGCCTGGTTACTCTCGAGCAACCACAACAGCATCTGACAGAAGGTAAACGGCATTTCCGTGCGCTGCTCTGGTTTCGCCAGAAGCGGCTTAGTCATGCTGGCCACATGACCCAGAAAAACTGTCTGCAGAAGCGGACAAACGCTGGCTCCCTCTGCCTGTAAAGCAAGATGAGCACCACAACCGCAGAGTCATTTGCGACTGGACTTAATTGTCCGCGGTCCCTTTACGTTTTACTGTGCCTTCAATATTTCACCTTTAAGAAACAACCATCCATCTTGGATTCCCTTTTCTTTGAGTATTTCTGACCATGGGATCTCATTCAGTAGTTCCTCAAACTGGTCTATTTAGATAGTTCCTGAGAAACTCACTGGGTGAACCTGAGACCCTCAAGCTCGCTGGAGGAAAGCAAAACTGGGCACATAACGGCTAGAGAATGAAGATATCCTGGCAATAGAACAAGCAGGCTTTAGACCAGGAAGGTCCACGACAGATCACTGCCTAATGTTACAACATCTCATTGACAAATACAAATCAGGAGGGCAGGCCTCACTATATGCTGCCTTCGTTGACCTAAAAGCAGCCTTTGATACAGTCTCCAGAACCAAACTCTGGGACAGACTACAAGGTACCAATATAGATAGAAGGCTCCTGCTCTTAATTCAGGCCCTGCACGCAAACACGGCTCTTAGAGTCAGGTGCAGCCGCCTAGGACACCTAACGGACCCTATTAAAACCTTCAAAGGAGTCAGGCAAGGGTGCCTATTGGCCCCTCTACTATTTAATTTCTATCTAAATAACTTAGTATCTGCACTCAATGACTCAGAACTCCACCCGCCAAAGCTTGCAAATCGGCATATTTCGGTCCTGCTATATGCAGATGATGCGGTAATTCTATCTAGAACCCCCATTGGACTCAAAAGAGCACTAAGAAAGCTTGCAGCATACTGTGAATTTGAATGCCTCAAAATCAACTATCAAAAGACCAAGATACTCGCTTTTGGGGGGAAACCAAAGCTTAGAAGCTGGGAACTCCAAGGCCATAAATTAGAACATGTCACAAACTACAAGTATTTAGGAATGGTGGTACAGGCCTCAGGAACCAACAAACTACACATAAACTCCATCGGGAGTTCAGCGTGAAAAAATACAAATTGTATCCTTAAATTCTTCAGAGCACAAGGGGGCTTCTTCGTCCCCGCAGCTCTAAAATTATACAAGGCACATAACAGGCAGAAAATCAAAAAGCGTATTGTAGAGTTGGAAAAGGTTCAAAATGTGGGAAGCCTTTATTTGCTGAGAAACTGGCTCGCGCCACATCTCATCATGCTTGTTCCTCCAAACCATCAGAATCCTTTGGGTCCATACTGCAGGGGCTGGTTGGTGGAGCTGCAGTCAATATCCCAGACTCGACCAACCCAACCAATTACGGCCTTTAAACCAGAAACCTCCTTCTGCAGCAGGTCCATTCTTCAGAAAATTCCCTCTAGTTGTTGCAACAAAAAACATTGGTTGTATAAAACCTCCCACAATGTGGGGGATTCAGCCTCTATTCTAGCTTGGTCATTTAGGTCTGCATCGACTTTAGTATTTTTACTATTGTACTGCTTCTTCTTTATCAAAGGAGGTGGATGGCAGTCTCCTAGAAACCCCACCAGGTCTACTTCCACCAGCCTCCACTCAGTGGGAAGCCTGGTCAGGCTCTGGCCAAGGGTTTATGAGCTCACAGGGCCCACCTGCCTGCATAGCTGCCACTCACTATCACTGACCTCCTCAACAACATGAGTCTGGGTTCGTTGCACTGGGCAGGGAAATGAGCATTTTGAATTGGAGCAATCCATCTCTTCCACACAGCAGTTACCTGCTGTAGAATTACCCAATACGCCGGATAATTCTGTGATGAGTGCTGCTGTGCAGAGGAGGCGAATCATTCCCGAAGGGCAGGCACGGTAGGTTCCCTGGTTCCCGGGGACAGTCCCCAGATTCACCAATCTGTCCCCAAACAAAATCTGTCCCAGGAATGTCCCTGGATTTTAATTAATGTCCCCGGATATATGCCAGGGGACTTCCGGTGAGGCAACATGGCGGGCGCCATGGCAGCGAGCAACACCGGAGGTCCTGGCTGCGTTGAAGTTCCAGCCAGCCAGTCCGCTGGCTGGAGGGCGGCTATTTAAACCGAGATGTGAGCTTCTTTCTTGCTCGCTTCCTCGATCAACGCTCGCCCCGAACTCACACAGAGCTGCCCGCAGCAGAAGAGCCCGTGGCGCTCTTCTGCTGCGGGCTCTGCATGCCCGAGTTGAGGGGGAGCGCTGAGGCAGTGAAGAAGAGTATGAGAAGCATAGAAAAGAGCTGTGCCATGCCTTTAATCAATCTCTCTCCCCCACCACCAACCTCTTCTTTTGGCGTTTGTGTGTTTGTAAATGGGCATCTCCACCTGCTTTGTGTCGAGGTGTGTGCCCGACAACTTTGGGATCCCCACCCTAAAAGAAGATCAAGAACTCTGGGCAACCCTTTCCTAAAATAAAGCATGAATTTTATTTTTTTAAGTGTCCCCGGATTCCTTGAAAAAAAATCTGGTAACCATAGGCTAGTCAACCTGCTCTGTGGCTCTCCTTCCTCCAAGACAGGCCTTGGGTCATGGCCCAGGAGAATTGGCCCAGTGAGAAGCAAATGCCAGGGGAACTGAAGATGAAGCAGTAGCAGCTCCTGATGGATCAAATTGCTCCTGTAAGCAGAGCAGACTGTTTTTTGTTTTTAAACTACTTTTTCGTGTGGCTATAAGCCCTATCAGAAGGGTGAACGAAGGGCACGAGCTGCTTTGAAAGTGTGTGAGAGTGAGAAAGAGAAAAGTGCCAGGGAGAGGGGGGTTTTTTGGGGGAGGGAGAACAGGCCAGAAAAGAGAATTGCCAGTGTTTTCTAAATCCCTGCTTAGGTTACCTACCACCACCACCACACTTTTGGGGCATTTTTAGAAACCATCATAGTAAAGTTTAATGAAACCTGTGTCACCGGTTTGTTGTCTGTTTGTGTGCTGGTGTTGCATGACACCCCAAAATCTGAGAGGCGCAAGATTCGTCTGTCCTCAGATGTGGAAACAAACAGCAAAATGCATCTTCCCTGTAGAAAAATATCAGACAAGTTAGCAAAGGCATTAGAACACACATCATCTAAATCAGATATTAAAACACAACTACATTTTTAACCCGACACCCGTTGGGTTTCCTTTCAAGCAATGTTTCCAGTGCTTCAGGATCTCTTCAGGCCATAGCTGTCAACTTACAGATTTGAAAATAAGGGACCAGCAGCCTCGAAAATAAGGAATCAGCAGCCAAAATAAGGGATTTTCCGGGCACGGGTATGTTCAACTTCTGAGCCCTTCCGAGCCAAAGGCAGAAAGCCCAGCCAGCAGCCAAACAAAGCCTCATCAATAAGGGACAGCAACGGGACATGGCGCTGGGATAAAGGACTGTCCCGCCAAATAAGGGACGCTTGACAACTATGCTTCAGGCCTGTCTCTTTCTCCTTGGTACACATTCCCTCGCTGTCGTTTTTCTTCTTCTGGCCGAAGGTCTCTCTTCAGAAGCTGCATCCACTCCATAATTTAAAGCACATCCCCTCAAATATCCAGGACACTGTCGTTTGTTAAGCGTTCCAGGAATTGTATCACTATAAAGGCTAGTTCCCAGGATTCTTTGAGAGAAAGTAGTATGTGTATTCAGCCAAACTCAATTGCATGCATGCTTATCGTTATCTGATGAGGGAAGCCTTTTGACAAGACACTGCTGCATAATTTTATTGACTCTCGCAGTGTGATTTTGTGAACATAAATATCTGCAAGCAAGAGCTGATTGTACACAGCTGAGTCAGGTTTGAAGGGCTACTAATCCACTTCACTTTACTCAAATGGGATTGAAACAAGGGAAACCTTTTATTTTATAGCACCATCCTAACCGTGTCTGCTCAGAAGAAAGTCTTCCTGAATTCATGGGGCTTACTCTTAGGTAAGTGGAATTAGGATTGAATAAAGGAAGGACCTGAAGACATCTACTTCGAGTGCTCAGTTGGTGTCTGAAAGCAGGACTGGTTGAAGATCAATAAACTGAAGCTTAATCCAGACAGAATGGAGGTGCTGTTGATATATAGAATCATAGAATCATAGAGTTGGAAGAGACCACAAGGGCCATCGAGTCCAACCCCCTGCCAAGCAGGAAACACCATCAGAGCACTCCTGACATATGGTTGTCAAGCCTCTGCTTAAAGACCTCCAAAGTAGGAGACTCCACCACACTCCTTGGCAGCAAATTCCACTGTCGAACAGCTCTTACTGTCAGGAAGTTCTTCCTAATGTTTAGGTGGAATCTTCTTTCTTGTAGTTTGGATCCATTGCTCCATGTCCGCTTCTCTGCAGCAGCAGAAAACAACCTTTCTCCCTCCTCTATGTGACATCCTTTTATATATTTGAACATGGCTATCATATCACCCCTTAACCTCCTCTTCTCCAGGCTAAACATGCCCAGCTCCCTTAGCCGTTCCTCATAAGGCATCCTTTCCAGGCCTTTGACCATTTTGGTTGCCCTCCTCTGGACACATTCCAGTTTGTCAGTGTCCTTCTTGAATTGTGGTGCCCAGAACTGGACACAGTACTCCAGGTGAGGTCTGACCAGAGCAGAATACAGTGGCACTATTACTTCCCTTGATCTAGATGCTATGCTCCTATTGATGCAGCCCAGAATTGCATTGGCTTTTTTAGCTGCCGCGTCACACTGTTGGCTCATGTCAAGTTTGTGGCCAACCAAGACTCCTAGATCCTTTTCACATGTACTGCTCTCAAGCCAGGTGTCCTCCATCTTGTATTTGTGCCTCTCATTTTTTTTGTCTAAGTGCAAAAAAAATGTTATGTTTTGTCTGAGTGGGGAGGCGGTTCAACATGTCTTGAATGCTCCTGCAGTTTTGGCTGATTAACATTCTATGTTAATGTGCTTGTGGGAAAGGGGTCAAAGGTTTGTTTTTGTTTATGTTATTGTTATGCATTTTGTGTGCTCATTTTGTATTTTTATGTTGTGAATCGCCCTGTGGTCTTTGAATGAAGGGCAGTATACAAAATAATAATAATAATAATAATAATAATAATAATAATAATAATACTTTATTATTTATATGCCACCCATCCGACAGGGTTGCCCGGCCATTCTGGGTGGCTCCCAACAAAAAATAGTAAAAAAAAATATACACAACATCACACACTAAAAACTTCCCTGAACAGGGCTGCCTGTTTATCTGTTTGACATCTGCTGGGAATAATAGTAATAATAATAATAATAATAATAATAATAATAATAATAATAATAATAGCTGATTGGTCAACCTTGTTGCTGATGAGTCCCTAAGTCACTGAGAGTTTGAGGCCCATCAGCTCCCCTCACCTGGTTTAACGGACCAGTCAACACCGTTCCTGAGGTTTGGCCGCTGTTGCATGCTGACAGTTTCTAGAAGCCACAGGTCAGAGCTGAGCGCATGGTGGGGACCAAAGGTGGATGACCAAAGGTGGACGAAACACCATAGGAGGAGCATGATGTGTCCCCCACCAGAGGTACTACCCTCCCCTAACACCCCATACACCCATCCTGTCAACATCATATAATAAAATATAATACCTCTGCTTTGGAAAATACATTGGCTGCCAATATGCTGCCGGTTTTGCTTTTAGCATTTAAGTCCAGCAATTGCATTTCTCAGATATGGTATTGCTAAGTACTGTATGCTCCAAAGGCATGCTTGATTTCAGGGTTGTTGTTGTTGTTGTTGTTGTTTTGGTGTGTGTGTTTTTATTAAGGCTTTCAAAGTTGTGACTCCAGTCTCTGGAATAAGTTTCCAGTTGAAATTAGACAAGCACCTCTCATTCTTGGTTTTAGATGAAAACTTATCCTTTTCCCTGAACTGTGACTCAGCCATTTCATAATGTATACTAAAAAGTGTGCAAGTTAATGTGTTTAAGGCTTGCTTTTAAATAGTTTTGCATGTATTTATTTCTGACATGCGATTTGTTTTTCAAAACCTTTATTGTGCATTACTTCAGGAACATTTTGTGGGGAAGCAGATCATAAATTATTCAAAAAGTAAGTAAATATACATTTAATATGGAACAGACTTATCACCCCTCAGTTCTCCATAGGTAGGGAAAGAAGAAACTAGAAGTATACTCCTTCTTCTTCCTCTTGGAAGGTGTTCAGCTGGTAGCAGTAGCTTCCATAAATAGATACCTAGGTGATAGAGATAAATGGGAGAAGAGCTACGTCAGCAGAAAATAGACAGATTTCTGTCTGACCTTT
Source organism: Podarcis liolepis (assembly GCF_965112155.1). Classification (NCBI taxonomy): domain Eukaryota; kingdom Metazoa; phylum Chordata; class Lepidosauria; order Squamata; family Lacertidae; genus Podarcis; species Podarcis liolepis. The sequence continues at coordinate 8,154,262 of NC_139556.1, forward strand.
ATTTCCTCGGAAAGTCATCCCACTGCAAAAGTAGACTGCAGCATTAACTCAAATCTCATGCACATTCAAAGAACTTGCTTTCCCTCAAAGAATTCTGGGCATTGTAGTTTACTCCTCATAAATTTACAGTTCCCAGCCAACCCTTAAACTACATTTTTGCTTCTTTGAAACATCACTTTCTTTTGTAGACATCTGCTTGCATGATTTCTAGAACAGTTGCAGGGTTTCAGTATAATCCTTGAAGGAATAAAAAACATGAAAAGTGTAGCTTTAAGGGCTAAACATCAGAACTACATACTGAGGTTCAAGCTACACGTGATTCAAAAAGTGTGTTTGGGTGTCATATCACTGCTCAGTTTTACTCTTCCTACAAGCATATGGCTTGATAGCCCTCCTGGATGGCTGCTTTCAGCTTGCCTCTTAAGTTTGTGTGGGAATGTTCAGGGATACAGGAGAGGATATACTGTTTGATTATATCCTTTCCAACTTGTGTTAACAAGTTCTACAATTTAGAAGAGAAACATTCCCCTTTTTAAACTTGCACAGCGGATGCGTTTGTTCAGGCTTGCTAAAGTCTCTAAAATAAGTTACCTGGTAATTTCCCCTTTAGTCCCTCATAACAGAAATAGACACAACAGTCTTCTATAAAAGTGTAAAAGAGTTTACTCACTCACATTCTGTTCACAGATGGATCCCAGAAGGCAGACTTAAGTTACAAAAGTAATATACCTGGAAACTATCCCATAAGGAGACAGCATCTTAGGCTAAGCAGATGTTGCTTCTTCGATGAATGTAGTCAGAGAGAGAGAGATGGCAGCCAGTCCTATGCTTTTGTTACCTGCACAGGTGAGGCCACGCACACCTCTTGTCACATATAGAGGAAGTCTGTCCCAGCCTAGGAGGAAACAGGAAGTTCCAACTGGCTGGTCCAGACATCCCCTTTTTATGTCCACTCTAGGGATGTTGTACTTGACTGCTCTGTGTTTCACATCCCCCAGTTTGGACCTGATATGTCAAGCCTTGCAGCTGGAAATCATGGTGTGATGGGCGGCTGAGTTTGGCTTTTCCCTTTCCTGATGTGTTCCCAATGAAAACCACCCCATTCCAGCTGCTTGTTACCCAAAAAAACAACACCACCTGAGGGATTTTCATTTGGACAACAGCAAAGAAGAGAAGAGACTCCTGTTTCCCTGTGTACCACAGTCCTCAGCAGTATTGGGATCAGGTGTCCTGATCACCTTTTTCAGGGCTTTATATGCAGGTGAAGTGTTAAGTTTGCTCCAGAAGGAATCGGTCCAGCTGAACCCTGTTTTGGAGACGTTCTCTTCAAGGGTGCCAGAATGGAATTGTCCACACACAAGTCTAAGATGGACCAGAAATACAATAATCTGTCTGGCAAAAAGCAAATATCTTGGGCTTTGCCCAATGTGGGCATTGAGGTAGTAAGTTGGTGTTTGTTTACCTGAATGTGGCCCTTTATTTGCTCATTCGTTTGGGACTCCATTGAAGCAGTGTTGCGACATTTTGCTTACTGCTGTAGTTTTGTTCTCCCTCATTGGGTATGTTGATGTTTCTTGTTTTCTTTGGCAGATATTACAGTGGTGCCTCAGGTTACAAATGTGTCAGGTTACAAACTCTTCTAACCTGGAAGAGTTAGCTCGAGTTGAGAACTTTGCCCCAGGATGAGAATGAAAATCGTGTGCCGGCGGCACAGCGGCAGCAAGAGGCCCCATTGGCGAAAGCACGCTGTAGTGGTTGGGAGTTACTCGTGCGTAATCCTGCTCCGTTTGAGCATTAGATTGCCTGGTTAAACCCTCCGGACTGCGCAGCCCATCTTAGCGTGGCTGCCCTTAGTCACTCGTAGAATCTGTCTGTGGGTGTTTCTTAAAGCGTTGCCAACATAAGAGTTGTTTGACGCCTAATCATCTCCGCCTCTCACTGCGCGGGAGTCTCCTGCGCAGGGTGGGCGTGGGCAGCGGGGTGCTTGGGCTCTCCTCACTAACTACCAACGAAGAGTCCTGGAGCCCCTGCACCTCCCTGTCCCGTTGCTCTCCTGGATCCTTGGTGTTACACTCATTCTCTTCCCCTTCTTCCCAGCTGAGTCTCCCCCTAGCACTGGAACCTTCTCCTGCAGAATCAGAGACCCTCTCCTTCTCCCGTGCCTCTGATGTCAGTTCCCTGACACACGCCTCTAGTTATAAGAACAGTTTCAGGTTAAGAACGGACCTCCGGAACGAATTAAGTTTGTAATTAGAGGTACCACTGTATGTTGCTGCCATTTCCTATCAAGAATCTTATCTGTATTCACTCAGTGATCCTTTAGACACAGAGGTGAGCAAGCTGCTCCAGTGCTGGAAGTGAACTCAGTATTAACTGGGTTAGAAAGTGGGGTGTGTTCTGAGGTAAATTATTGTTGTTGTTTAGTCGTTTAGTTGTGTCCGACTCTTCGTGACCCCATGGACCAGAGCACGCCAGGCACTCCTGTCTTCCACTGCCTCCCGCAGTTTGGTCAAACTCATGCTGGTCGCTTCGAGAACACTGTCCCACCATCTCATCCTCTGCCGTCCCCTTCTCCTTGTGCCCTCCATCTTTCCCAACATCAGGGTCTTTTCCAGGGAGTCTTCTCTTCTCATGAGGTGGCCAAAGTATTGGAGCCTCAGCTTCAGGATCTGTCCTTCCAGTGAGCACTCAGGGCTGATTTCCTTCAGAATGGATAGGTTTGATCTTCTTGCAGTCCATGGGACTCTCAAGAATCTCCTCCAGCACCATAATTCAAAAGCATCAATTCTTCGGCGATCACCCTTCTTTATGGTCCAGCTCTCACTTCCATACATCACTACTGGGAAAACCATAGCTTTAACTATACGGACCTTTGTTGGCAAGGTGATGTCTCTGCTTTTTAAGATGCTGTCTAGGTTGGTCATTGCTTTTCTCCCAAGAAGCAGGCGTCTTTTAATTTCGTGGCTGCTGTCACCACCTGCAAATTATTACCCACAAATTATTGCCCTCTCCCTGTCGGGGCAAAGTAGAAGTGGCTCTCAGAGGCCTCTCTAGTGAACTTACAGGAAAACTCTATCATGTGCCTTTCTAGCAAACATGCATTGTTGGTTTATCTGCATTGTAAATATCCCATGCAGAGGACTGACTCATATGATTCACACCATTTGGCAAGACTTGGAAGGAATTGGGACTTATGTTTTAGGTATTCACCTAACAGGTCTGAATTGTTGGGTATGGAAAAGATCTGTTTGCTCTTATAGGATGCGTAGAGCAAAAATGTGTGAAAATTGAGATATTAAGAAGTGAGCCATCTACATATTCAATCTGCTTCTCAACTTTATAGGGATACAGTGGTACCTTGGTTCTCAAACTTAATCCGTTCCAGAAGTCCGTTCCAAAAGCAAAGCGTTCCAAAACCAAGGCACGCTTTCCCATAGAAAGTAATGCAAAATGGATTAATCCGTTCCAGACTTTTAAAAACACCCCCTAAAACAGCCATTTAACATGAATTTTACTATCTAATGAGACCGTTGATCCATAAAATTAAAGCAATAAACAATGTACTGTGGTCACACAGTCAGTCAATGAGTAGCTGAACTGGGTTCCACACAGTAACACACAGAAAAGAGCCGCAAAAAACAAAAAAAGCAAAACATATAGCAAAAGCAGACAGAGCTCGGCGTGGCACCCAAAGCGGAGCATGTTTGGCTTCCAAAAAAAAGTTTGCAAACTTTGCAGTGTTGGGGTTCAAAGTTGTTTGAGTACCAAGGCGTTTGAGAACCAAGGTACCATTGTAATGAGGTTCAGCTCTCTACTGAAGAGTGTGATCTTTGCTTGGAGAAACTCCAGTGTGATCTATTGGACCTGTTGGTTAGCAGGTGAGGGTAGCTAGGCTCTTTGGCGGCAAGTAGTGCGGACAAGGAGATTAACATTTGTCCCTGGTGAGCACTCAAAGGCAGCTTTGCAGTGAGGAATATGTAGCCAACATACCAAATACAGTGGTACCTCGGGTTACATAGGCTTCAGATTACAGACTCCGCTAACCCAGAAATAGTGCTTCAGGTTAAGAACTTTGCTTCAGCATGAGAACAGAAATTGTGCTCCGGTGGCGTGGCAGCAGCAGGAGGCCCCATTAGCTAAAGTGGTGCTTCAGGTTAAGAACAGTTTCAGGTTAAGTACGGACCTCCGGAACGAATTAAGTACTTAACCCGAGGTACCACTGTATTCCCGAGGTACCAAGGGACGCGGGTGGCGCTGTGGGTTAAACCACAAAGCCTAGGACTTGCCAATCCGAAAGTCGGCGGTTCGAATCCCCGTGATGGGGTGAGCTCCCATTGCTTGGTCCCTGCTCCTGCCAACCTAGCAGTTCAAAAGCACGTCAAAGTGCAAGTAGATAAATAGGTACCGCTCTGGCGGGAAGGTAAACGGCGTTTCCGTGCGCTGCTCTGGTTCGCCAGAAGCGGCTTAGTCATGCTGGCCACATGACCCGGAAGCTGTACACCGGCTTCCTCGGCCAATAAAGCGACATGAGTGCCACAACCCCAGAGTTGGTCTCTACTGGACCTAATGATCAGGGGTCCCTTTACCTTTTACCACTGTATTGCCACCCAGCTTATAGAGATTATTTTGATGCAACATCCTTGAGTCCTTTGATGTTCACTATTCCAACCTATGACTAGCAGCCATGGAGTTGTCAAACAGGTGAGCTACCTTTCTGGCAAGTTGGCGATGAAATGCTTTGACTGGTTTTGAAACATGGTAGTGATGCCCAGCTGAGGAGATATATGGAAATTCCCCACTTATCTTCTTCAGATAGGTATGCCAACTACAACAAGCTATTGTTCTATTGCCGCATATTCACTAAGTGTTTCAAGTTAATAAAAGTTGTGACTTTTTAGACCATATTTTTGTTTCTCATCTTCATGCTGGGTATGGGGGCAACCGGTCTACCACTGCCCAGTGGCTATTTTTATTTGCATTTTTGCCTGTTTCTTGCCTGTTTCCAGCACCCTGAGCCCTTTATAGTGATGAATGAGGTAAGGAAATGCCGCCACTCATTTCAAGCCTTGGTGATAAGTCAGGATGTTAATCTAAATTATTTAATAAAGTTTTAAGGTACTGCCAAGGTAGCTCTGTTCATTTTCCTCCCTGGATCCACTAAAGTTAACAACGACAACAAAAACTGCAGCAATAGAAGCTGAACAGGAAGAGAGGAAAAATTGGGTTGCAGCTGTGGGTATGGTAAAGACGTCATTGTACCTTTTGTGTTGTGTGATTCATAAATTACTGCAATGGCATGTAAAACAACGTCCAGGGGTTCTGATCACATGGTGCTCCATGGATTCAAGACCCCCTTGGGCAGGAGAACTGTGAGGGCAATGTTCCTTATGGGGGGCAGCTATTGTCAGGGCTGGTTCAGCTGCAGGTCAGCACGGAGACTCAGAGACGAGCAGTAAAATGGATTCTTTATTCAAGGAAACAGAATACAAACAGAGAAACCCAGAGACGATCTGGGCCTCCCACTTCCCCCTAGGTCTCCTCCCTCGCCAGCTGTTTTCCCAACAGTCTTAAACTCCACTGGGGAAGGGGGTCTTCCGCTCTCTGTGCTCTTTGCACCGCTACCTGCAAAACTAGTGATGCCCTTGTAGACAAGGGAGGGCTGAATACAGTAGGACTGACAGGGTCCTATGAATCTGTTGCAACCTCAGCACCCACCTCCTCTTCAGCTGCCTGTCCTATGTCTGTAGTGCCTTCTGCCTCTTCTTCCTCTCTCTCTCACTCAAACCTAATAAAAAAAAATCCTTCCAGTAGCACCTTACAGACCAACTAAGTTTGTTATTCATATGAGCTTTCGTGTGCATGCACACTTCTTCAGATACACTGAAACAGAAGTCACCAGCGAGAGGGTGGGGAGGGGTATTACTCAGAAGGGTGGTGGGAATGGGTGATTGGCTGATAGGTGTGCTAAACCAGTTGACGACTATTAAGGACTGCAATTGCTCTTACAGGAAAAAGCAAGGAATGAGATGGCCAAAAATAGCTTTATCATGTATAAGGAGATAAGAATCCAATGTCTCTATTCAGACCAGGTCTCTCCGTGGTTTTAAGTTTGGTAATAAGTTTATTGTAATCCAAGGTCTTCTATACAGAATTTCACTATTAGGTAAAAGCAGAGGTGATCTACTGGTGGCCTACAAGACCACAACAAGCTCCTCAATAATTTTATTTGTCTCCTGGTAGCTCCAACCACTGGAGGAGACTCTTGAGACTCCCATGGACTGCAAGAAGACCTTGGATTCCTTTGTACCTCAGTTAAGAAACACTGAACTTGTATCCACAGTTGCCCACCTGTAAATCAGGTGATCTGCCCCAATTTCTTGAGAAAATGAACATGGTGAAAATTATAAAGCATTTTCTGCCATAGCAAATCTGGCAATAAATTTAGCGGACTGCATTACTTTATGCTGCATTCGGTACCTGGTCAATTCATAATCATCATTATATTCTAAAGAGTAAATTGCTCGATTTGGTTTTGTTATATATTTCATGTTTCTGTTTGTGGTTTTGTAAGGACATTTGATAGCGTGTGCCAGTCCTGTGCGTTTCTTTGATATCCTTGAGTAGACGGTATTGATTAGGCTAGCATTATAAAAGCAGCAAGCATTTACCAGATTTATTATTTATGCTACTAACCCTTTCCCTCTAGGCAGAAAAATAAGCTGAGCAAAACATTTTAAAACCTTCTGTTACGGCTCCTCCTAGTGGTACAAAAAAGAAAATCACCCATGACAATTTCAGTAAGTGGTACCTCGGTTTACAATCTGTTCCTGAAGTCTGTTCTTAAACCAAAGCCGTTCTAAAACCGAGGTGCGCTTTCCCTAATGAGGCCTCCTGCTGCCAGTGCCCTTCCACCATTGGGCTTCCGTTTGTAGACCGAGGTAAGGTTCACAAACCGGAACGCTAATTTCGATTTTGTGAAGTTCGTAAACCGAATAGTTCGTAAACAGGGCTGTTCGTAAACCGAGGTACCACTGTATACATAAATAACTAGAATTTTTCACTGAATATTTGGCATATTTTTTTTTACTAGTACTGTCCAGAATTTTTAGAAATAAAAAACGTATTTTTAAATAGTGTATGTGACTAGGTGTGACCATTACGCCATCTTGATTCAAAATGGCACCTGGCACCCAAAAATTGACCAAGACCCCCAACCCAGGAACCCTCATTCCAAGTTTAGTGATGGTATCTTGTGGCAGTTAAATCTATTCCAACAAAAAAAGGGTGAAGCATACCCTCCAACATTTCTCTGATGAATATAGGGGTGTCCCGTTCCATAATGATAATTTTGCTATTTATACCCCTCACATCTTACGGTGTTGCCCCAGCCACTCTGGGTGGCTTCCAACATATATAAAAACATAATAAAACATACATAAAAACATAATAAAACATTAAACATTAAAAAAAAACTTCGCTATACAGTATTGCCTTCAGATGGCTCAGGGGTCGGATAACTCCATACCCTCCAACATTTCTCCAAAGAAAATATGGATATACTAAGGAAAAGTGGGACATTCTGGGATCAAATCAGAAAACGGGATGGCTTATCTCAGGGGTCTGCAACCCGCGGCTCCGGAGCCGCATGTGGCTCTTTTACACCTTTGCCACGGCTCCGGGGCGGATACTAGCGAGGGGAGGAGGAGCATTGTGCGCCCCCGACACTCCCCACTGTGGCGGGCGCTGTACTGGCTGTGACGTCGCATGGGGGCGGTGCGTGCGTTAGTCACGCCCCGTCCCGACGTCACCTTCCCGCCCGCTGTCAGATCGCGGCTCCGGAGATATATTTGTTTTAAATGTTGCAATGGTTTTGCGGCTCCCAGGTTTTTTTTCCTTCGAAAACAGGTCCAAGTGGCTCTTTTTGTCTTAAAGGTTGCAGACCCCTGGCTTATCTAAATCAGCGATGTCCCTGGAAAACAGACACATGGGGGATCTGGTGAAGTCATGCCAGAGTGGTTTTTTTGGTTCCCCATCTTGATTCAAAATGGCACCCAGTGTCCAATCAGATACTAGATCTGCTGCCTCACCTGTTGTGCAGTGACAGAGGTGCCAGGGTTGGCAAGACAAGGACGACCCATGGATTTGAAAGGAGTAAGAAACAAGATTTGGGCTCCACTTTTAAGTATGGTGGTCTGGCTGGAGGAAGCATTGTTCCCATTGGATTAGATCATCTCCGAGATCTGGTGTTTATTATTAAGGACTATAAAAAAAATCTGGCAGAGAGGAACTTAGAGACAATTAAGGGCCTCGGATGTGAGATCTCCAGGCTGATAGCAGACTAAGACTGAGGGACATTTGTTGGGGATTGAAACCGGGAAAGGGGACGGGGTGGGGTTTGGGGATCCAAAGGGTGCATAAATATAATCTGTCTTTTTTCTTTTATTCTGTTTTGATATCAGTATGAAAAGTGGGGGATTCGTGGAAAGGAATTTGGGTCGACTTTAGAAAAAAGGATTTAAGAATGAGTACTGAGGTATAAATTTTGAGGCTAATAAGGTAAAATTGGTTTTTTAAAATGAATTAAATATAAAAAGGTTAAAAACTGGGGATAAGAACTTGTTGAATTTACAATTTGAATGGGAATATAAGAAGGGGAGGTGTGGGGAAGTCAGGGAAAGATGTTATAGAAAATAAGGATTGCAAATTGTTGGTGTTTTTTAATTGTTCTTTTTGTTTTTTCTTTTGGCTTTTTAAAATGGAAAATTCCTAATAAATATTTATTTTAAAAAAAACAGAGGAGGGAAGCAGTGGCTACTTGGGGTCCTTGAGGATTGGATCAGGACCACTCAGCACCCTCATGGAACAAGAAAAAGCACCAGAGAGGCTAGGGGCCAAAGGTCCAACAGGAGAGCAGGAAGACAACATGGAATACTAGGAGCACAGGGAAGAAGAGATCACACAGCCCTCCAACACAAGGGGGCTGGTCTCTGGAGGAACCCGACTCCCCACCGACACCTAAGAACCAGCAGGGGTGGAAGACTGCAGCATAGCTAGCCAGTGCGCAGAAGCCACCAGCCCTGAGAATGGGGCTGAGAACATCTCCAGGGCCAGCACAGAACGTGGCCCCTGACCTCGGCTCCCAGCACCCACTGAAACACCCCCTCAGAATCCTCCATGCCATGTTTAGAGACAATATCTTGGGAGGCAGCAAAACCTATGGCGAAAAAAGGAAGGAAGTCAGCCCTAATTCATGTTTCAGTTTGCCATCTTGATTTTAAATGGCAGCCAGGGTTTCAATATTGATTAGGATTGCTACCCCCATCTCAGGAACCCTCATGCTGGGTTTGGCAATATCTCAAGAGGTGTCCGAATGCATAGAGAACAAATGGACAGGCAAGCCATATTCTGTAATATATAGTGGACTGAGTAGAAACTAAAAATATTGGCATCAGATTTTGCAAATACAGTGGCACCTCAGATTTAGAACTTACCGTATTTTTCGCTCTATAACACGCACCCGGCCATAACACGCACCTAGCTTTTAGAGGAGGAAAATCCGTAGGCATGCCACCCGTAGGCATTCCATAACACGCACAGACATTTCCCCTTACTTTCTAGGAGGAAAAAAGTGAGTGTTATGGTGCAAAAAATACGGTAATTCATTCTGGAGGTCTGTTCTTAACCTGAAACTGTTCTTAACATGAAGCACTACTTTAGCTAATGGGGCCTCCTGCTGCCGCCACAGCGCAATTTCTGTTCTCATCCTGAAGCAACGTTCTTAACCCAAGGTAATATTTCTGGGTTAGCAGAGTCTGTAACCTGAAGCGTATGTAACCCGAAGTAGCACTGTATTCTTCATTTTTAAAATCCAGTTTAGTGCGATGGTTTCCCTTGTTTGCTACTTCCTCCTCTGGTCTAAATTAGCTACCTAGATGATCTAATCTAGTCAGGGATAATGTAATAAACTGGGTAATCTGCACAATGGGGTGAGCTCCTGTTGCTCTGCCCCAGCTCCTGCCAACCTAGCAGTTCAAAAGCACACCAGTGCAAGTAGATAAATAGGTACCACTGTGGCGGGAAGGTAAACGGCATTTCTGTGCACTCTGGCTTCAGTCACGGTGTCCTGTTGTGCCAGAAGTGGTTTAGTCATGCTGGCCACATGACCCGGAAAGCTATCTGTGGACAAACGCCGGCTCCCTCAGCCTGAAAGTGAGATGAACACCACAACCCCATTGTCACCTTTGACTGGACTTAACCATCCAGGGGTACTTTACCATTTTTACCTTTACCTAATAAACTGTGTGATCTCATAATGCTATATTTGATGCTGTAATGTCATTGCCAGTGCCGGATTTACATATAAGCTAAACAAGCTACAGCTTAGGGCCCCACTCTCTTGGGGGCCCCAAAAAAATTTAAAGGAAAAAAACTGGATGTACTTTGATAAAATACATTATTTTGTTATGTGCAAATGGCTTTAGATGCCTATTAGATCCATAAATTACCATATAGCATATATTCAACACAAAAAAACAGTGACAATTTGTAGTTGACAAAGGACAGCTGGACATATAAAGGGCCCCATTACCTTCAGTAGCTTAGGACCTCATCAAACCTAAATCGGGCCCTGGTCACTGCACACCATTAAATAAAATATCGTACTACTGAAGTCAATTGAAAACGAGGGCAAACACTTTTCCCCAGAAGTGCTGAAAAATCAGCCCCAGTAGGAGGTGCTTGGGGCAGTGATGCTGAAAATATACCGTATTTTTCGCTCTATAAGACACACCCGACCATAAGACGCACCTAGTTTTTAGAGAAGGAAAACAAGGAAAAAAATATTCTGAATCTTTTATTTCTGTAGAGCCTCTTTTCAAAAGCTTGATTTTGCAAGTGAACAGTAGAAGCATTTTAACAGACACTAGTGCTTGGATTTCATTCTCTCACAGAAAACCCCAGAAAAAAAAATTGGATCATCTGGCCGTTTGGAGAGACAGAGGCACATGGTTTGGGCAGTGATGGAATCCAAGACTGACTGAAGAGGGAAAACAAGAATAATGTTCTCCTGACTGTTTGCCAAGTTGCTCAGGGGGCTAAACAAGGGCTATCACACGACCACCTCACAACAACCCAGTGAGGTTAAGGTGGCCCTCTCTGCGCAGCGCCTCTCCAGCGAAGCGGGAGGAGAAACGGAGCCCCCTTCAACTTCGCTGAAGGGGCGCTGCACAGAGAGGGAGAGCTGCGCAGCACCATTCACTCCATAAGACACACACACATTTCCCCTTACTTTTTAGGAGGAAAAAAGTGCGTCTTATGGAGCGAAAAATACGGTATGTTAAAAACCATAGTTGGGGGACGCGGGTGGCACTGTGGGTAAAACCTCGGTGCCTAGGACTTGCCGATCGTATGGTCGGCGGGTCGAATCCCCGCGGCAGGGTGAGCTCCCGTCGTTCGGTCCCAGCTCCTGCCCACCTAGCAGTTCGAAAGCACCCCTAAGTGCAAGTAGATAAATAGGTACCGCTTTATAGCAGGAAGGTAAACGGCGTTTCCGTGTGCTGCGCTGGTGCTGGCTCGCCAGAGCAGCTTCGTCACGCTGGCCACGTGACCCGGACGTGTCTGCGGACAGCGCTGGCCCCTGGCCTCTTAAGTGAGATGAGCGCACAACCCTAGAGTCGGACACGACTGGCCCGTACGGGCAGGGGTACCTTTAAAAACCATGGTAGCTGAAATCTAGCAATTGATCCTGCTGTTGCTGAGTTTCACACTTCCTTGCTTGGAAAGACAGGTATCGGAACCTCATCACACTCACTTCAAATACAATGCAAGCATTTCCACTCTGAAAGTTCTGGTTTGAGTGAGATTTCAATCCCAACCCCTTTTTGAGCCCCCCAGAACTCTCTGTACTCACGTGTCCCAAACCTGCCACACCTTTGGTTTTGAATCAGAGTTTGACCAATCCATTTATTGTTTAGTTGTGTCCAACTCTTCGTGACCCCATGGACCAGGCACTCCTGTCTTCTGACCAGGCGTTCACCAGGCACTCCTGTCTTCCACTGCCTCCCGCAGTTTGGTCAAACTCATGCTGGTAGCTTCGAGAACACTATCCAACCATCTCATCCTCTGTCATCCCCTTCTCCATCAGGGTCTTTTCCAGGGAGTCTTCTCTTCTCGTGAGGTGGCCAAAGTATTGGAGCCTCAGCTTCAGGATCTGTTCTTCCAGTGAGCACTCAGTGCTGATTTCCTTAAGAATGGATAGGTTTGATCTTCTTGCAGTCCATGGGACTCTCAAGAGTCTCCTCCAGCACCATAATTCAGAAGCATCAATTCTTCAGCCATCAGCCTTCTTTATGGTCCAGCTCTCACTTCCATACATCACTACTGGGAAAACCATAGCTTTTACTATATGGACCTTTGTTGGCAAGGTGATGTCTCTGCTTTTTAAGATGCTGTCTAGGTTTGTCTTTTTTTTTCTCCCAAGAAGCAGGCATCTTTTAATTTTGTGGCTCCTGTCACCATCTGCAGTGATCATGGAGCCCAAGAAAGTAAAATCTCTCACTGCCTCCATTTCTTCCCCTTCTATTTGCCAGGAGGTGATGAGACCAGTGGCCATGATCTACATGGGTGTAAAAGCCATGGAAATAAATGGACTTGCATTTTCAATATAGTTAAGAGTTGGGCTGTTGTAGGAGAAACGTAGACCTGATTGAGAAAGAGGGGCAAATCAGACACCAGGGTATCACAAAATCATAGTTCAGCACAAAAAGGGATGTTTAATGACCTGTACTGTTCAAACTGACACTGGCCAAGGATTGGAAAACATCATCCTTGAACTCCTTAGAAACCTGGAATATAACGCAAACTGAAAAAGTAACCCACAAATGAAGAGTCATGAAGAGAGGACTAGAAAAAGACAAATTTGTGGCTACTTGGTATTGTTTTATTGATCCAACAAAGACACCGATTTTACACCACCTCAGACACATGGAGCTCTTTGGGAAACTGACTTGTGGTAACTGCTGTATGCAAGTAAGATTCCAGGAGAACAGTGGACTATAGACCAATTCCTCGTGTCATTCCAAAATGCATAAACTTTTTATTCCCCCCGATTATTTTGACTGGGTATAAGGAACTTTCCTATGTTCCTAACCAGTTTAAGCGTACAGAGTGTATATGCACACTAGATACAGGTTGCTCTCACATCAGGCATTATTATTATTGTGGAATAGCTACACTTTATATGTTCACTATTTACAGGGTGTCTGCACAAAACAATCCGCTCCAGGAATCAACTGTAACTCTTCTCTTTCAAAGAACATTGCCTTTGTACCAGGCATAGGCAAACTCGGCCCTCCAGATGTTTTGGGACTACAACTCCCATCATCCCTAGCTAACAGGACCGGTGGTCAGGGATGATGGGAATTGTAGTCCCAAAATATCTGGAGGGCCGAGTTTGTCTATGCCTGCTTTATACCGTTCCCCTGTTTTTGTTTCCCTAAATTGAAGTGGGGGGAGATTATGATCAGGAATACAGCAGAGACAGAGACAAAGACAGACAGAGAGAGAGGGGGGGGGGAGATTTTAACCCTTCCTGCACAGAGAGTTGTCTTCCCTCCACCCAGAGCTGGCACAAGGAGGACTCATCACCTGGCCACAGAAAAATAAAAAATTCCTTCCAGTAGCACCTTAAAGACCAACTAAGTTAGTTCTTGGTATGAGCTTTCGTGTGCATGCACACGAAAGCTCATACCAAGAACTAACTTAGTTGGTCTTTAAGGTGCTACTGGAAGGAATTTTTTATTTTGACTATGGCAGACCAACACGGCTACCTATCTACTACTGGCCACAGAAAGTTAGAAGTCTGGAACCAGAGTAACTATTACACTTCTTGCTTAAGACAGAACAGCAATGGCGGGCTGCTGCTACATTGTCTACATTTAGAAGACCCCACAGATACAGCACCTGGAAATCAGCGACAAAATTATTCCCCTGCTGAAATAAATGAAATAACTTGTACATTCATTCAATGTAAAATGTCTGTTGCGTGCAACCTTGTACCTTTTCACATTTTATGGCCTCTTGAATCACAGCAACGCGTGCTGCTGTTCACATGACCACCAGCCAAACCTTTGTGATGTAAGATAAACTTATTCAACCCCAATTTGAATTCCGTTCTGTATTTCAAATTGTGCCTTTAAATGTTCTAAAGCAACTTAATCTCAAATTGCAATAAAACTACAGGCTGGTCCAGGCTTCCCTTTGCGCTTTTAGGCACAAGTCCAGGTTTTTAAAGCTCTGTGCCTGAGTGTTCTTTCCTTTTCCCTGTCCCTGTGCTTTCTCTGGGAAAATCCGTCTTTTGCAGCTGAATCGGAGCAAACAGCAGTCAGGTTTTCTATGAATTGCTGTGTGCTCCGATTCAGTGGTAAAATGCAGGTTTTCACGGGGAAAGCACAGGGACCAAAAAAAACCCCACCACTCAGACATATAGCTTTAAAGCATGGATCTTTGTCTGAGAATTGCGGCGCAAAAGGAAGTCTGGATCTGTCTCAAACGGTTTTCTTGCGCAAGCTCCCATTGCACTGGTCTGGGTTTGATTTCAAAAACAGGATAACTTTCTCAGTGGCGTAGCATGGGTTGTCAGCACCCGGGGCAAGGCAAGTAATTTGCGCCCCCTAACCCGTGGATTTGCGCCCCCTAACCCGTGGATTTGCGCCCCCTAACTCTAACCCCCAGATGTTGCGCCCGGTGCGGCTGGCCCCCCTTGCACCCCCCACGCTACGCCACTGAACTTTCTGCTGCAGTCCTGAATGCCCATGCAGAGATACAGCCTATTGAACTCAAAAGGCCTCGCTCCCAGGTAACTGTGCTCAAGATTAGTTTGTTGGTGCACATAAAAGGAAGAAACAGGGCAGAAATTATTTTTATCTATCACAACCTCTTTGGAGTAGTTAAAAGTAGTTTGGTTCTGGAAGCTGGAATGTTTAGCCAGCCCTTTCCTTGCTTGGAAGCCAGAGTTAGCAAGGTATGGAAAATAAGTCTGGGAGGTTGTTATGGAAACAGGTCCCTGAAGATGTTTTCTTTCCACAGACATTTCACAAGGCTGTACTCTGTCTGGCAGGCAGCTAAAAAGACACTTTGGGTCAGGGTATTTTGGAAAGGACTTCAGATCCCACCAGCTCCATGGGAACTAAGAATTCTTAGGCCATGTTTTCCTAACACCCAGGGCAATGGGAGATGTGCTGTGTTACTGGCAAGCTGGTCATCAACAGAGGCTGCTCACAGCAATCCTCAGACCTTGTATCGCCTGAAAGTCACATTGGCACAAACGCCTGCACCAGAGCCAGGTTATTTTTAATGACTGGAGGTATCGGGTAAAATGGAGTGGAAGCTATTTTAAGTCAGCGTGAAGCAGAAAACGTCGAAATACAACATGCTATGTTAATTTTGGTTTGTTGGTTTTTTAAAAAAATACTTTAATAGAAAAAAATATGTTGATTTTAAAAGGCGGGGTCTCCGGGGCATATCCCAGTGCTTTTGCATTCTTGGGGCAAAAGACTGGAAAGTGGGAAGAGGTTTAAGTCTTAATGGATATATTAGATAAAATACTGGTGGCATGTTTTGTCTTAGCTCCCCAAGCAAACAGTCAATTTATTCAAGTATTTCCCATCAAAGCAAAAAATTAAGATACCTGGAATATTCCTAAGGAATATTTCTCAGCCATTGGTTGTTGATGTTGGGGTGCGGGAGGGGGTACAATTTCCAGAAATTAAAAAGAAAGAGCCAGGCAGACAGTTCCTATTTGAAGCAGAATGTCTAGTTTGATCCAAAGGTACAAACACACAAGGTTGCAAACTAGATCCATCGCGTTCCTATCTGGCTTCAATGAAAGCAAGATTACATTTTGTTAGGCCTCTGTTTCCCCTTAATAACCCTGACACTCTTATAAAAATCACCTAGAAGACTTCTTCCAAAATTCCTGGGATTTTTTTCTGGCAGAGTTCCTTGTTTTCCATCATCTGCGTGCTGTGCCACTGCAAGGACAACAAGATCCAAAAACAACGTGCCCATGGAAATGTGGACTAGTATCATGATCCATCCAGTAGTGATGTATGGAAATGAGAGCTGGACCATAAAGAAGGCTGATCGCCAAAGAATTGATGCTTTTGAATTCTGGTGCTGGAGGAGACTCTTGAGAGTCCCATGGACTGCAAGAAGATCAAACCTATCCATTCTTAAGGAAATCAGCCCTGAGTGCTCACTGGAAGGACAGATCCTGAAGCTGAGGCTCCAGTACTTTGGCCGCCTCATGAGAAGAGAAGACTCCCTGGAAAAGACCCTGATGTTGGGAAAGATGGAGGGCCCAAGGAGAAGGGGACGACAGAGGACAAGATGGTTGGATAGTGTTCTCAAAGCTACCAGCATGAGTTTGACCAAACTGCGGGAGGCAGTGGAAGACAGGAGTGCCTGGTGTGCTCTGGTCCAGGGGGTCACAAAGAGTCGGACACGACTAAACGACTAAACAACAACAAATCATGATCCATAACAAAATAGTGTGGTGGCAGGTGGTGGAGAGAGGGTTAAACACTCCCACCTCAGATACTTCTACACTCCAAGTTCACTGGCTTGGCCCCATGATTAAGGGGGCCGGGGCCATATAGTGTTCACATGTCACACGACATGCTGAGGTCATGTGCACACGCCACACAACATGCTCATGACATGCATGCATGCAGCGCAAAGTGAGTGAGGTGAGCATGTCACACCACGTGAACATACAACCACCACTGAGTTTTTGAGGGCCTCGGCTCCCTCCTTTGAAATTTGGAAGGGCCTTTGCCCCCCCAAAAAACCACTCCTAGACGGCACCCCCGCTACACCCCTCGCTCCCCTCTCAAAACTGATTTTCCTAAAAATATTTCAGAATATTTTTTTTAAATATTCACTTACAGAACAGGAAGTTCTCCCGGAGGTAACTAGAGCTGTGAGGTTTTCATCTCTTGAACAGAACTGCAGCCTCAGTGGGGCTGCAACTTGCTCACACATACTCACAGAAAGAGAGACAGAAAAAGAGGGTCTCCTGTCTTGATAATAATAAAAATAGTTTGGTCCACAATCCATACTTTAAATCTATATTCTTATCTCATTGTCAATACAATTAATAAATAGACCTAAACCTAAACAGAAGAAGGATTACTGCAATGTGTTCACTGTGGGCCTGGTTCGGAATTTCCAGATGAGCTTATTGCTCACCTGCTAAGCCAGAATAGAGTAGAACTATTGCTTCCCTTGATTTGCAGCCTAGCCTAGCTTTAGCTTTTTGCTGCTGCATCACATTGTTGACTCATGTGAAGTTTTTTTGCCTACTAAGACCCCTCAATGCTTTTTACATGTACGGGTGGCAAGCCGGGTGTCCCCCGCCTTATATGTGTGCATCTGATTACTTTTTCCTAAAGAATAGAACTTTACATTTGTCTCTGATTTTAAATTTGCATTCGTGTTTATTATAGATATAGATACCGTTGTAAACCACTTTGGTATTTTTTATGATATAGTGGTAATATACATATTTTTATAAATAAATAAGAATAGTATGGTATAGGGTTCAATTTTGTCTTGTGCCCTTGTCCTCTGCTAAACCACCTTAGACCTCAAGCAACACTGGCAGGAATCTACTCAGTTTTTTCCTGCTTTATCTCAATCTCTCGAGGTAGATTCTTCTTCCAAACCCGTGAATTTTTCAGCATTCAGTCAGTTCTGGGTAGCTTCCTCAAAAGCAGACACAGGAGATGCGATAGCAGTCTTCAGATAGCTACAGGGAAGATGGAGGAAGCTTGTTTTCTCCTGCTCTGGAGGGTAGGACTCGAACCCATGACTTCAAGTTACAAGAAAGGAGATTCCGGCTAAACATCTGGAAAAACTTTCTGACAGCAAGAGCTGGTTGGCAGTGGAACGGACTCCCTTGGGAGGCTGTGGACTCTCCTTCCTTGGAGGTTTCTAAACAGAGGTTGGATGGCCATCTTGTCATGGATGCTTTAGCTGAGATCCCTGCATTAAAGGGGGCTGGACTAGATGACCCTTGGGGTCCCTTCCAACTCTATAATTCTAAGATTTTCAAAATAACCTTTTCCAGTGCCTCTCTTAGGGATGAGCTGCAAAACCTCTCTCGCGTTGTTAAATTATGTAAACTGTTTTGCATATTACTTATCTTAATGGAATACTACACAATGCATAATTTATGGTGTTTCCCCCTCACCTCTTTCACTCATATGCTCGTTTTTGTTGGGGTCGTTTGCCAGCAAACCACCTGGACTTCCCCCCGAATGCGCACTCAGCGCATGAATGTATGCTCCCCCGAAGCACTGAAACCCTTGGCTCTCTCAGGAATACATGTATGGCACATGCGTTTTCAAAAAGATACATGTGATGCTTAAAAAAAATAATGGTGGGGTTTTTTTAAAGGTAGACAGTCTACTGGAAGCATGTCAGAAAGGGCAAGACTGATAATGCATGCCGGCACTCAGTTTGCCGACAGGCTATTAGCACTTTGGCACAGTGAACAAAAGGAGGGGCATCACATCAACAGGCCTACTTGCATTCATTATAAGGCCCTTTCCCAATGAATACAACACAAAAGCAGGATTCCCAGGCAGTTAGAGAAAGCTCCCTTTGGGAACAGTTGTGTACACAGGAACATTTTCAGACTTTAAAATGAATGTGCTTAAGTCCGGGGCAGAGCTTGCTACGGCAATCACTTTCACACAAACACACTGCATTCATTTGTACATGTCAGAACATCTGAATGGTGTGTAGAAAACCCACTGCCAGCCTTCTTTTTATCTGTGTTATGTTTTTCCTCCTGCTCCAACATACTGCATACAACCACTAACATAGAGAATTCCATGTACATTTCATTCCAATTACTTTACTTTTTTCTTTTCTACAAGAAAAGAATCATCTAGTCACCAACCATGTTTTTTGGGGGGAAATGAAATGGGTTTTAAAGTTTTAACAGATGCAGCACTAATATTTTTCAGTGTGCACCTGTTAAAGTTTTAAACTCAAGACCTACGGTGCTCCTTTTCATCCCCTCTTTCTCACAGGCCTGTCCCAGCAGACTGAATGGTGTTGGCAGCCCCTGGAAGCAAAATTCCAGCTACTCCAGCCTAAGGGAAGGCAAGAGAGGGCAGCTTGCAAAATTGACCTCCAGGGAAATCAGCAAAAATATCATGAGCTCCTCCTATTTTTGGACCAAGCATGGTTGATCATAGACTTTCATCGCAAATAAATCAGTTCTCGGAGCTGTGTGTATTCACAAACAAGCACAACATGACACAACAGGAATACAAAGGAAAATTTGTGAGATTGCATGCTGGACGACAGCTTTCGTTACTCAAAGGCATTAGCCAGTGCTTAGGGCTGATGTGGCTGTAAGAAATGTAAGGCTGGCAGTGGAACTTGAGGGCGTAGCAATTCCTAGCCTAATTGCAAACTTGATGTGGCATATTGCTTTTGCTTCTGTGAGTAGATAAGATAATAAGATCCATCCGCAGGCAACCGCTGGAAGAAAATCTTCTCCACCCCCAGAAAAATAAATAAATAACGGATACACAACAGGTAACGCCCTGTGATTGGGGAAGGAAATTAAGCAACTTATTACAGAAGTCAATGAAGTAACATAAATGAGGGAGTCGCTGTCCAAATCACAGCAGTCTTTATTCCAAGGAGCACAAATCATTTCCATTCAGACAAACAAGTGTTGCCATTCTTCTCTCTTTCTCCAATGCAAAGATGATCAGCTGCAGTTTTCGTCTACACAGCTTGAAGCCAGCAGGTTCAACTGAGGGCGATGGAAGTGATCACACCTCTGTCAACAACTTGTTCCCTTTACAGGTGTGGTTGCTGGCTGGAATAAAGTTGGAGTATTTTGCAGATTCTAAATCATCCGCCTCCAGGAAGTCTGATTTACTGAGTGTCCGGTTGCTGTCACCTTTCTTGGGCTCCGAAGAAGGAGACTGCTGCTGTCCGCAAGTGACGTGAGTATAGCGGGACTGCTCCTCCTGGTCAGTTTCTCGGTGGTAGAAGTAGTTGAAGTTGGAGACAATGACAGGCACAGGAAGGGCGATGGTCAGCACGCCGGCAATGGCGCACAACGACCCCACAACCTTGCCCCCAATGGTCATTGGGTACATGTCTCCATAGCCCACTGTGGTCATTGACACTACTGCCCACCAGAAAGCATCTGGGATGCTAGTGAACAAAGAATCTGGGTCATCGGTCTCTGCAAAATACACGGCACTGGAGAAGAGAATCACGCCGATGAAAAGGAAGAAGATGAGGAGGCCCAGCTCCCTCATGCTGGCTTGCAGGGTCTTCCCCAAGATCTGCAGCCCCTTGGAGTGCCTGGAGAGCTTGAAGATCCGGAAGACCCTGACCAGGCGGATGACTCTGAGGATGGCCAAGGACATGGCTTGCTGCTGGCCTCCGTTGCTGCTGCCCTGCGGCTGCTCCTTCTTCTGCTGCTCCTGAGCCAGCTCCGTCCCCAGCGTGATGAAGTAGGGGATGATGGCCACGATGTCAATGATGTTCATGATGTTCCTGGAGAACTCGGGCTTGCTGGGGCAGGCGAAGAAGCGCACCAGCAGCTCGAAGGAGAACCAGATGATGCAGAGCGTTTCGATGAGGAAGAAAGGGTCCGTGAAGAAGGGGCGGGCGCTCGACGGCGGGCGCGCGGGCGAGGGGGTCCCTCCGTCGGGCTGCAAGGAAAGCAAGTCGTCCTCTTCTGGCAGCAGGTCCCGGGGGGGCTCCTCTCCGTAGCTGCCGCCCTTGCCCTCCAGGCGGAACTCGGGCAAGGTCTCCAGGCAGAAGATGACGATGGAGATGAGGATGACCAGCACGGAGACGATGGCGATGCCCCGCGCGGGCCCCGAGCTCTCCGGGTACTCGAAGAGGAGCCACAGCTGGCGCTGGAAGGGCTTCGAGGGCAGCGGCTTCTCGTCCTCGGCGATGAAGCCCTCGTCCTCGCGGAAGGCGCCGATGGCCTCCTCGCCCAGCTGGTAGAAGCGCAGCTCCTCCACGAAGAGGTCCAAGGGCACGTGCGCGGGGCGGCGCAGCCTGCCGCCCGACTGGTAGTAGTGCAGCACGGCGTCGAAGCTGCTCCGGCTGCGGTCGAAGAAGTACTCGTTGCGCAGCGGGTCGAAGAAGCGCGCGCGGCGCCGGGGGTCGCCCAGCAGCGTGTCCGGGAAGGCGGCCAGCGTGCGCGGCAGCGTCTCGAAGCGCAGCCCGGACACGTTCAGCACCAGCCGCTCGCCCCCGACGCCCGGAGCCTCCGGGGAGGAGGAGGGCGGCGCCGCCTCCGCGCGGCCGGGGACTCCCCAGGGCGCGTCCTCCGGCCCCGCCATCGCAGCCCGACCGAGCGCCCTCGCTGCGCCCGCCGGGCTCGCTCTCCTCCCGCCAGGCCGCCCCGTCGGGCCGCCCGCCTCCTACCTTCGCGCGCCTCCCAAGGATGCCTCGCCCCTTCGCTGCTCCGCTCCTCCTGTTGCTGCTGGCGGGCTCCGGGCGCGTCTGGCGCTGGCTGGCTCCCCGCTCCCCGCCGGCGCTTCTTCGGCTCCTCCTCCCGCTGCTCCTCCCCGCCGCTCTCCTCCGTCGGACCGGCGGCACTCCGCGCGCTTTTGCGCTGCCCGCTTCCTTCCGCGGAGGCACCAGAAGGCCATCTATTCCGACCCCGGAACAGGATCACCCGATCTCCCCGCTCTCTCCCTCTGGACCAGGCAACGCAGGTGAGAGCTGGGCAGCGTCGCTACCTTTGTTCTGGCAAAAAACAGGACGGGGCGGGGCGGTAGGGGCCGAGTTTTCGTTTCATCTGGTGCTGAAAGTGACTTTAAAGCAGTGGCGTAGCGTGGGGGGTGCAGGGGGGCCGGCCGCACCGGGCGCAACATCCGGGGGTTAGGGTTAGGGGGCGCAAATCCACGGGTTAGGGGGCGCAAATTACTTGCCTTGCCCCGGGTGCTGACAACCCACGCTACGCCACTGCTTTAAAGCAATCCATTACGGTCTATCGCAGCCTAGCGGGATGACCCCTCTGGAATTTGTCGCGCGTGCACAGGCATACACGTGAATTTGTAGTTACAGGTAGGTAGCCGTGTTGGTCTGCCGTAGTCAAAACAAAATTTAAAAAATCCTTCCAGTAGCACCTTAGAGACCAACTAAGTTTCTACTTGGCGAGGCGACTGTAAGATGAGCTGTTTGTACAAAGGCTACCAGTTGTGGAATGACCTTACTAAATGCAAGCAGAGGCTCCTCACTGGTGAGGCGGCAGGTGCACTCTGTGCATGCTCATGCCCTTCATTTCTGAGGCTTACATTTCCTCCTCACGTCTGCTCTGCTCATGTTTGTGGAAGGAGGTTTGCAGGGAGAAGGCGTTTGCCCACCTGAGTGATGGAAGGGGCACCTGGCAACTTCTCTCCTTTGCTAGCCCCCTCCCTTGCTGCTTTACGGCTTGCAGGAACAGGGCAAATGAGGGCACCTTGGAGGTGGCTCAAGGAGAAGCAGGGACTGCTTTTGTTTCTTTGTCCACCTGCCTTTTCACTCTAGGTCAGGATGGGAGAACCTTCAGATGTTGTCCTACAACCATCATCCCTGACCGTTGGCTCTGCTGCCTGGGGCTGATGTCCAACAGCATCTGAAGACCACAGGTTACCCATCTCCTCTTCTGTGAGGGGCAGATGTAAGGGCTGGACCCAGTGATCTGAAAGTAGGTGGGGAAGGAGATAAAGGGAGAGCGAGAGAAGCAGAGACAGGAGGGCAAGTATTAAATTGAAGCTAACTAAAGAATGAAAAAGGGACGCGGGTGGTGCTGTGGTTAAACCACAGAGCCTAGGACTTGCCGATCAGAAGGTCAGGGGTTCGAATCCCCGCGACGGGGTGAGCTCCCGTTGCTCAGTCCCAGCTCCTGCCCACCCAGCAGTTCGAAAGCACTTCAAAGTACAAGTAGATAAATAGGTACTGCTCTGGCGGGAAGGTAAATGGCGTTTCTGTGCGCTGCTCTGGTTCTCCAGAAGCAGCTTCGTCATGCTGGCCACATGACCCGGAAGCTGCACGCCGGCTCCCTCGGCCAATAAAGCGAGATGAGCGCCACAACCCCAGAGTTGATCACGACTGGACCTAATGATCAGGTGTCCCTTTAACTAAAGAATGAGGAGTCTTGAGCAGAGATGAGAGGAGAGGGGGGGCAGGGCTTAGCAGGACATCACACTGAAGATTGGTGGGGTTCAGGAAGAAACAATGCGTTTCTTTAGCCAAAAACATGCCAGACATAGAGATGATTTTATACCGGACAAAATCAGTCAACTGTTTTGGGCTTTGTACACACATCACAGAGCCACTTGCTCTGTCTCTGGTGTGTTCCCATTGTTGATGTGCAAAGCAGACTACACATGACATTAGCCACGATTCATATATACCCTGTAGTTTCTTGAGAAATGCTGTTGTTTGGAGCATTTGCCTTCAAACCAGCTTCCATCCAGTTTGCGCAGATAAGCCACAGTTGTGCTGTTTGAAGCAGCCATTGCACATTTGCAGATGACCCCTTCGCTGAAGGGAGTTCTGTGTGGGGAAACAAATCAGGTAATTAATGCGCATTGGGTGAAAATTCCCCTGCTCCCTCTCTGGTGTGTACACCAATGTAAAAAAAGGAGTTGATATTCAGCAGGGGGAAATGACCTTGAAGAATTTTAAACCAGTAATGTGTACATAGCCTTTTTCTCCTCCAGAGGGCATGGTTAGAGATACTCAGTCTTCTGTAAAGAGACTGAGCCATAGCTGGAGACAAGAGGGCTGAATACCCGGTATGTCATTGGAATAGGAGGACAAATATGTCAAGGGGTTGAATGTGAATTAAAGGCAGAAGGAGATAGCAGAGGGGGTAATGATTCAGAGAATGCCACTAGATCAATGGGATGCAGGTCACAGAATGAGCACGAAGCGGAAATGTTCTGTACATGAATGATGTTCCTTGTTGAAGGAGATCAGGCATTTACCAGACAGAAAATTCTGCATTAGAGGTCAGATGGCTGAGCTCTTGATGAAGCCAAGATCAAGAGTGTGTGAGGACTCTGCCCTAAGCTGAAGAGTGAAAGAGGAAATTATGGAGAGGGGCTGGAGGCAGCTGAGTGAAGGGATTCTCAACATGGTAGCTAATGCCGTAGAAGACAGAATCGGGATTCAAGTTGACCTTAGCAAACTAACAAAATAAATTACTATTGGGATAAAAGAAAGGTTCTGCATTTAGGCAGTAAAAACCAGATGCACAAATATAAGATGGGGGTTTCCTGGCTTGCTAGGAGTACATGTGAAAAGGACCTATGGGTCTTGGTGGACCACAAGCTTAATATGAGTCATCAGTGTGATGCAGCAACAAAAGAAGCTAATGCTAGGCTAGGTTGCATCAACAGAAGTACAGTCATACCTCGGGTTATGAATGCTGAGGGTTGCATGTTTTGGGGTTGCAGACTGCGCCGAACCCAGAAGTACCAGAATGGGTTTCAGCGCATGCGCAGAAGCACAAAACGACATCACGCGCATGCGCAGAAGCACCGAATCGCGTCATGTATGTGTGCAGACTTCAGTTCGTAGCTTCAGGCTATGAACTCTGCGGGTTGCGAAAGTGCCTCCCACACGGATCACGTTCGCAACCGGAGATATGACTGTATAGTGTTCGGATCAAGGGAAGTAATAGCAACATTGTATTCTGCCTTGGTCAGACCACACCTAGAATACTGTGGCCAGTTCTGGGTGCCACAGTTTAAGAAGGATATTGACAAGCTGGAACATGCGTTGTTGTTGTTGTTGTTTAGTCATTTAGTCGTGTCTGCCTCTTTGTGACCCCATGGACCAGAGCACGCCAGGCACTCCTGTCTTCCACTGCCTCCCGCAGCTTGGTCAAACTCATGCTGGTTGCTTTGAGAACACTGTCCAACCATCTCGTCCTCTGTTGTCCCCTTCTCCTTGTGTCCTCGAGGGCAATCAAGATAGCCAAGGGTTTGGAAACCAAGCCTTATGAGGAACAATTGAAGGAGCTGGGTATGTTTAGCTTGGGTTTGAGGAGACTGGGAGGAGATATGCTACCCATCTTCAATTATCTCAAGGGCTGTCATATGGAAGATGGGGCAAGGTTGTTTTCTCCTGCTCCAGAGGGCAGGACGCAAACCAATGTTTTCAAGTCACAAGAAAGGAGACTCTGTCGAAACATCAGGAAGAACTTTTTGACAATAAGAGCAGTTCAACAGTGGAACAGACCGCTCTGGAGGTTGTGAACTCTGCTCCATGGGAGGTTTTTAAAACAGAGGCTGGATGGCCATCTGTCATGGATGCTTTAATTAAGATTGTTGCATTGCAGGGGGTTGGACTAGATGACCCTTAGTGTCACTTCCAACTCTTCAATTCTATCTATGACTCTATGTCTTAAATGGAGTTTGAAAGAGAGCCTGATGAGCAAGCTAGGGCAGAAACATAGATACATGTTATGCATCAGTGGTGGACAAACTTTTTTTAAAAATTACTTTTTTATTCAAAATTAAAACAAAACATATTATCCAGAAACATATCATCCTTATTTTCCCCTTTTTTCCCTCCCTCCCCCCACAGAACCCACCCACCCCCACCCCCGACTTCCCTCAGTTCCAGTCTTTGATTTCTCTAAAAATGCTGTTTTCTGCATGTTACACAGTTGTATAGATCCTCAAACTATTTAAGTAATAATTATCAATAAAAAGTTTGTGAATGTTTATTCAAAACCAGCCAAGGAGTCCAGTTCGCTTTGTTGCGTCTTCAAATACTTTGTAAAGGGTTCCCATTCATCTTTAAAGTCACAGTTATCCTTGTCCCATAGCTTATATGTCCGTTTTGCCAGTTCTGCATAGTCCATCAATTTTTCTTGCCATGATTCTTTAGTTGGGCTTTCTTCAGTCTTCCATCCTTGTGCTTTTAAAACTCTCGCGGCCATTATCGCATACATGAAGATGTTTTTCAGCTTTTTTGGCAGATCTTTCCCTACAATCCCTAATAAAAATGCTTCAGGTTTTTTAACAATTGGAACATTTTCTTCAATTTGTTATATATCATTTCCCTTTTTTTTCTTTTAATTACCTTACAATCCCAAGTGGTGGACAAACTTTTCTAGTTGGCAGAGGGCCGAATTTGACAAGTGGGTGGGCATGCCCAACTGTCAATCACCTATTGTCTCTTTGACATCATAGTGCCATAGAATCAGGATTGAAGAGTCTCCTCCTCTTCTTCTTTTTTTTAAAAAAAATTATTAACTGGCCAATCACATCAAATTAAATCATATCACATAAATTCCGAATTACAAAGCCGAATTTTAAATTTTGTTGGGGGGACCCATATTTCAAGATCCGAAGGGGGATTCTGATCATCTTCTTGCTGCTGCGTTAATGTCCCAATCAGTCCAAATAAAGTTCATAATTCTATCCAGTCTTATCTTGCTGTTTCCACATCACATCTTGTTCATATATTTTCTCTTTTTTCTTTATGATCTCTTCTGATAGTCTCCTTAAGCCGATAAACACCAATAGTAATAATAGTCCTGTGTGAATTTTCCGTTCTTCCAATCCTCAAATCGAGATGGTTTCCATATATCGTCTCCTTCATAGATAACATCACTCTTTCCATCATAGTCTCGTAAA
Organism: Podarcis liolepis; assembly: GCF_965112155.1. Taxonomy (NCBI): domain Eukaryota; kingdom Metazoa; phylum Chordata; class Lepidosauria; order Squamata; family Lacertidae; genus Podarcis; species Podarcis liolepis. The sequence continues at coordinate 8,180,958 of NC_139556.1, forward strand.
ACTGTCGCTCTTAAGTCCGACTGAGGAGTTTAATCCACAATATATAAACAGCTCTATTTCTCTCTTTCTCCTCCCAGACTCAAAACCTCAGACAGAACTTCCCAAAATGGCGACGGCACTTTTAACTGCGTCATTCCAAAGCTCTTACACATTCCACGCTCTTCTTAAAACGTGCTTTGGTGAAGAGTCTCCTCTTCTCCAGGCGAAACATACTCCACACTGCTCTTTGAATCTCCAGTTTCCAGAGGTTCCATGCTGCTCTTTAAGCCTTTGAAAACCAGAGGTTCAAGGAGCAGTGTGCGCGTCCCCCTCCCAGAGCAAGTCCCACCCTCCCCAACTATCAGCTGATGGGCCCCAGCAAAGGAATAACCAGGAGCTCATTTTCAGTTCCCAGTTGTTCCCTTGAAGCCACAGCAGTACTTGCCCCAGAACTGATGTCACATATGATGTCAGAGGTAGGGTGGGTATGGTTTGAGGGAAAAGGCCTTGCAGACCATATTGGACACCTGACAGGCCAGGTTTGGCCTGTATGGTGGATTCCTGCATTGTAGGGGATTGGACTAGATGACTCCTTCTATCCATACAATTTTATGAGTCCAAGTTCCCTGGCCCCTGAGTTTGGCAGGGGGTGGAGTCTAAAAGTGGCAGAATTTGGCAAGAAGGCCAACGCTGCTGCAGCAGCCTTTGGGATGTGGTTTGTGGGAAGAGGGGCTTTCAACAGAGTCAGTAGCAATAGTGTCAGAGAAGCCTTCAGTGAGAGCAAGTAGCTGGGGGAAATATAATAGAGTTAAATAATACATTGTCCTGACTGTGTGAATGCAATGAAATAGCAGCTGAGGACTTTTAAAAAAGCCTTTGTTTACAGAGCAGCTGGTCGCACTGTAAAGCACAATGCCAGTGAGATTGCAGCCCCCTCTTATCTCAGTTTGTGGAGGTCTCAACCCATGTACATTGTTGTGGGTCCTGTTGACACTCCATAGCTCAGAGTAAGCCCTTATGGGAAGAGTCAGAGTCTTCCCCAGCCCCCCTACAAAAGTTCACCTAAATGTAAAGTAACATATGGAAATTTGTGCCAGGGAACTGTGCCCCAAGTCTTTCAAGTGCTTAGCACCTGAAAGGTGTCTGTCCCCTACAGAGCAGTGTGGAGAAGTCCATGCATGGAAATCCATCTTTATAGATGTTTAGCCTGGCGAAGAGGAGGTTAAGGGGTGATATGATAGCCATGTTCAAATATATAAAAGGATGTCACATAGAGGAGGGAGAAAGGTTGTTTTCTGCTGCTCCAGAGAAGCGGACACGGAGCAATGGATCCAAACTACAAGAAAGAAGATTCCACCTAAACATTAGGAAGAACTTCCTGACAGTAAGAGCTGTTCGACAGTGGAATTTGCTGCCAAGGAGTGTGGTGGAGTCTCCTACTTTGGAGGTCTTTAAGCAGAGGCTTGACAACCATATGTCAGGAGTGCTCTGATGGTGTTTCCTGCTTGGCAGGGGGTTGGACTCGATGGCCCTTGTGGTCTCTTCCAACTCTATGATTCTATGATTCTAGATCAAACCTGGAGACCAATGACATTTGCACAAAGGACAAGCCGCAGAAGTCCTCTGAGAACCATCTCTCATTTCATAGACACTCATGACAACTGGATGCAAAGTAAGGAAAGCCAATGCTTTCAGCAAACTTTCAAAGACAAGAGGAGGAAATAGCTACAGATTGGTTTACAATTTAATTTTTATTTTAGTCCAAGGTTGAGGTCAGTAACAATGTGAAGACAAGTCTCACTTTTGTGCCATGATAAACCTGCTCCTGTGCCTTAATGGGGAGACAGATGATATTGTCAGATGACTGGGATACAGCTCTACATAATTCATCCCATTTCTCTTGTAATTCCTTCCCAGAGCTTTGAGAGAGGGATTCTTGTGCCATAATGGAACTGTAATTTTTTTATATAAGAAAAACCCCTTAATCTTTTATGGAAAGAGCACATGTCAAATGGCTGGGGACTGTTGCATTTTTAATGCAAACTGCATATCCCAGGTTTGCTTTGAAATATTGAGAATGGTTCTCGCACAGTTCTGCAGGCTAATAAAGATGCTTTGTAAATAAGGGTTCCAAAATAAGTGTACTGTATCTTTCTCTCTTTGCAACGTTTAACCAGCGAATGGCCACTGCAGTTGTGGAGGAACCGTTCTTCCATCTTCTTGTCTATATTGTGGGAATGTTGAGGGTGGCAGGAGAGGATATATTATTAATATCCTTCCTAACTTGTGCTAGCAAGTTTCTTCACTTAGCAGAGTGCATTCTCCTTCTTACACAGCAGAGAGCTGGTTGCAAACTCGTGTGAGTTTCTTGAGACAATTCAATCTGGCTTGCCCAGATTGAGATATATTCTAATATTCCTGGTAAGACTCCTTTGGATCCCTCCTAAAAGAATAAAGACACAACAGTCTTATTCATAAGTAACAAAAAGTAGTTTTTACTCATGATCAGGCAGAGCTTTGGGCTTAAACAGGTTTACCCCATATGGGAGATAACCTGGGGGACTTGGCCTTTTATCAGGTCTGGAAAGGTCACGCCCACCTACCAGTCACATGCAAGGAAGTATGCTCCAGGCGAGGAGGAACAGGAAGTTCGAAGGGCTGGACCAACACCCCCTGCATGACCACTCTAGGAAAACAAGGAATGTTGTACTTGACTGCTCCCAGTGGATTATACTGTGTATATATATCCCAGAAGTTAAAAAAAAATGACTGGAGATTCTGTATGTGATTCTACATATATCTGCATCTTCTTTTTGGAACTTTTACTGATACATACATGTACTCTTGCCATTGGTGTGTGAGATCCATGGGGAAAGGCACACTGAAGGCCTCATTCTCCTTGATCCATAGTAGATGCTTCAAGAAATGAGGTAACTGAAGACCAGGCAAAATAGCTAGAGGTTAAAGGTACTAAAGGTAAAGGGACCCCTGACGATTAGGTCGAGTCGTGGCCGACTCTGGGGTTGCGGCGCTCATCTCGCTTTATTGGCCGAGGGAGCCGGCGTACAGCTTTCAGGTCATATGGCCAGCATGACTAAGCCGCTTTTGGCGAACCAGAGCAGCGCATGGAAACGCCGTTTACCTTCCCACCAGAGTGGTACCTATTTATCTACTTGCACTTTGATGTGCTTTTGAATTGCTAGGTTGGCAGGAGCTGGGACCGAGCAACGGGAGCTCACCCCGTCGCGGGGATTCGAACTGCCGACCTTCTGATCGGCAAGTCCTAGACTCTGTGGTTTAACCCACAGCGCCACCCGCGTCCCAAGCTAGAGGTTACTACACATTAAAAGGGATTCAAACAGGCCGTCCCTAGTCCCCTTCAAGGTTTTATTTAACTTTCTTATGGATATGATGCTCCTTCAGTCGCTATTGTACCCCCAAAATAGAAGACTGAGGCCTTCTAACTGAGGCCATTTCTCAGTTGGGGGTCCCAAGAACCTGGGTCCTAGTTCTGGTTTCCGGAGCACCTGCTAATGGGAAGGTGGGTATGTGTTAGCAAATAAAACCAGAATAATGGCAGATTTCTAACATGGTGAAAACGTCAGAAACAAACCCAGGAAACTCAGAACTCCCCAAATCCATGGAAGATTTATTTGAAGAGAATTTCGGAAGGATTCCTACTCAGTCTGATTTTTATTTTGGGGGTAAAAACTGAAGGAAAACAAGTTTTGACTGTGATTCTCTGATTCAGGGTGCCATTGTTCTTTCTTCATATGCTCTTCACTGGAGTCAAGAGCAGAAAACACAAGTCACTTTTAGACCAGATGTACCAATACGGACTGCAATGAGGTGTCTTCTCCAGGCTAAACCACTGTTCCTCATAAGCTTGATTTCCACACCCTTTTCCATCTTGGTCACCCTTCTCTGCACATGTTCTAGCTTGTCATTATCCCTCTTAAACGGCAGAGACAAGAACTGGACACAGGACTCCAGGCAGTCAGACCAAAGCAGAACAGAGTACTGCTGATACTTCCCTTGATCTAGACACTGTGTTTCTGTCAATGCAGCCTACAACTGAATTCACTTTCTTTGCTGCTGCATCACACTGATGGCTCAGGTTATGCTTGTGGTTTACTAGGACCGCTAGATCCTTTTCACACATATAGTGGTACCTCGGGTTAAGAACTTTATTCATTCTGGAGGTCCGTCCTTAACCTGAAACTGTTCTTAACCTGAAGCACCACTTTAGCTAATGGGGCCTCCAGCTGCTGCTGCACCACTGCTGCACGATTTCTGTTCTCATCCTGAAGCAAAGTTCTTAACCCGAGGTACTATTTCTGGGTTAGCAGAGTCTGTAACCTGAAGCGTCTGTAACCCGAGGTACCACTGTACTGCTGTCAGGCCAGGTGTCCCTTAACCTATATTTGTGCATCTGATTATTCCTAAGCGCAGGAACTTACAGTTGTCCCAATTGAAATTCATTTTGTTAGTTCTGACCCAGTTTCACAACCTGTTAAGCTCATATTGAATCCCGATTCCATCTTCTGAGGACGCCCATTTGGTGTCATCCACAAATGTGTTGAACGGCCATCAATTCCTTCATCCAAATAACTGGTCAGAGAGTATAGCAGGGCATCTGTTGCTGAAGAAATAAGGTTGCCTTCAATTTCTATGTAGGAGAGCCAATGCAAGTAAGTGTAAATGGTGTTTGACTTGGATCATGGAGGCAATGATTCAAATCCTTGCCCAGCTCAGTAGGAGAGCTAAGTCAGTCTCATCTCTAAGCCTGACCTACCTAGGCAAACCTAGACAGCATCTTAAAAAGCAGAGACGTCACCTTGCCAACAAAGGTCCGTATAGTTAAAGCCATGGTTTTCCCAGTAGTGATGCATGGAAGTGAGACCTGGACTATAAAGAAGGCTGATCGCCGAAGAATTGATGCTTTTGAATTATGGTGCTGGAGGAGACTCTTGAGAGTCCCATGGACTGCAAGAAGATCAAACCTCTCCATTCTGAAGGAAATCAGCCCTGACTGCTCACTGGAAGGACAGATCCTGAAGCTGAGGCTCCAATACTTTGGCCACCTCATGAGAAGAGAAGACTCCCTGGAAAAGACCTTGACGTTGGGAAAGATGGAGGGCACAAGGAGAAGGGGACGACAGAGGACGAGATGGTTGGATAGTGTTCTCGAAGCTACCAGCATGAGTTTTGAGGAGATTTCACCCCTCCCATACCCAAGAATCTCCTGATGATCTCTGCTGACTCTCCAGAGAGGAGGAGGCGTGTCCTGCCTATCTACTTATTCTGCCCAGCAACATATCAGTGTGTGTGTGAGAGAGAGAGTCAATCAGTCAGTGTATCGGAGAGTGTTAGAGTGTTAGAGATTCTAGAGATTCTAGAGATAAGGTTGCTGCTAAGAGCAGCTGCAGACTCTCAGTGTAGCATTGATTTATGCTTAGAATATTCAGCTCTGTACAGTGGTGCCCCGCAAGACGAAATTAATTCGTTCCGCAATTTTTGTCGTCTAACGAATTTTTCGTCTTGCGAAGCACGAAATCCCATAGGAATGCATTGAAAATCAATTAATGCGTTCCTATGGTCAAAAAAAGTCCAAACAAAGCCAAATTTGGTACAACAACAGTTTATTAACTGCTCTTTAAAGTCACACATACTGTAAAGAGCAGTTCGAAAATTTAAGGGAAAATAAATTAACTTTATAAACAAAACATGTCTTTGTTTTTAGTCAAAGAAAAAAAGTCGCGAGACGTTTTCGTCTTGCGAAACAAGCCCATAGGGGAAATTCGTCTTGCGAGGCAAATCGCGAACGGAAAAACCTTTCGTCTAGCGAGTTTTTTTCTTGCGAGGCATTCGTCTTGCGGGGCACCACTGTATATAGTTTTGTATCATAGTTGCAGTTACAGAATAAAAGGAAGATATTCTACAGAGCTGCTCTCCGAATGGTTTATACTCTGCAAGACTCTGCAAAACTCTGCTGCGCAACGACTGTATTATTGGGACAGTGAATCCGGTGCTCTCAGCTCTAAGCTGTGAGTCCACAGCACTGTGACCTGTTCCTGTGAGAAAGGAGGTCTCTGGCGGTGCTACCCAGCTCACCTAGCCCAGTCGGGGTTGAGGTGCATGAGTCCAGTTGGTGCACTGGCTCAAGGGCGATGCTGACCAAACTGCGGGAGGCAGTGGAAGACAGGAGTGCCTGGCGTGTTCTGGTCCAGGGGGTCACGAAGAGTCAGACATGACTAAACGACTAAACAACACCAACCTTGAGAAACCATGAGGCTAAAACAGTGATAACCTCCATGTCCCCTTGAAGTGGGTAGGATACACTCACTCCAGCTGCAAAAAGGTGCAACAAACTCCTGGGTTGCAGCTGTTGTGGACTCTATTATTGGGTTTAGTGCCCCAGCTGTTTAAAAGTGTTTTTAAATTTTTGTTTTCATTTGCCTTTGTTTTAAATAAAAGGGCATAGGGTGTGCCTGGGAAGAGAGGAGCAAGGGAGAGCAAGGAGGACCCACAATCACAGTAGTTCAAGGTAGGAGGTATGGAGTTGGGAGTTGGAACAGGCTGGGTAAAGGGGCACACAGCACAGGTAGTTACTGACTGTGCCATATGCCAGCCCCTCCTTCAACCTGGGGAATTGCAGTTGTCCCATCAGCCAGACCTTCAGGTCTGTGGTTGCTGTTGCTGAATGCCAGAGCAAGACCTCCCTCATCCATGAACCTATGGTTCCTCTTCATCCTGGAGAAGAGTGACTAGTGGGGTGCCACAGGGTTCTGTCTTGGGCCCGGTCTTATTCAACATCTTTATCAACGACTTGGATGATGGACTCAAGGGCATCCTGATCAAATTTGCAGATGACACCAAACTGGGAGGGGTGGCTAACACCCCAGAGGACAGGATCACACTTCAAAACGGCCTTGACAGATTAGAGAACTGGGCAAAAACAAACAAGATGACTTTTAACAGGGAGAAATGTAAAGTATTGCACTTGGGCAAAAGAAATGAGAGGCACAAATACAAGATGGGGGACACCTGGCTTGAGAGCAGTACATGTGAAAAGGATCTAGGAGTCTTGGTTGACCACAAACTTGACATGAGCCAACAGTGTGACGCGGCAGCTAAAAAAGCCAATGCAATTCTGGGCTGCATCAATAGGAGTATAGCATCTAGATCAAGGGAAGTAATAGTGCCACTGTATTCTGCTCTGGTCAGACCTCACCTGGAGTACTGTGTCCAGTTCTGGGCACCACAGTTCAAGAAGGACACTGACAAACTGGAACGTGTCCAGAGGAGGGCAACCAAATTGGTCAAAGGCCTGGAAACGATGCCTTATGAGGAACGGCTAAGGGAGCTGGGCATGTTTAGCCTGGAGAAGAGGAGGTTAAGGGGTGATATGATAGCCATGTTCAAATATATAAAAGGATGTCACATAGAGGAGGGAGAAAGGTTGTTTTCTGCTGCTCCAGAGAAGCGGACACGGAGCAATGGATCCAAACTACAAGAAAGAAGATTCCACCTAAACATTAGGAAGAACTTCCTGACAGTAAGAGCTGTTCGACAGTGGAATTTGCTGCCAAGGAGTGTGGTGGAGTCTCCTACTTTGGAGGTCTTTAAGCAGAGGCTTGACAATCATATGTCAGGAGTGCTCTGATGGTGTTTCCTGCTTGGCAGGGGGTTGGACTCGATGGCCCTTGTGGTCTCTTCCAACTCTATGATTCTATGATTCTACCCAGACCCTGAGATCATCCTCTGACTTATCCTATGTGGTGGGAATGTAAAAAGGTGAAAAACATCTGGGAAATGATATATAATGAGATGGAAAATCTGTTGAAATATACATTCATTAAGAAACCAGAAGCATTTTTACTGGGCATTGTAGGAGATGATATAAACAGAAAGGACTGTAAGCTGTTTTTATATGCAATGACGGCAGCAAGAATATTACTGGCACAAAAATGGAAGCAAGAAGAACTACCGACAATAGAAGATTGGAGGATGAAATTGATGCAGAATTAGACAAACTAACAGGAAGAATTCAAAACCAGCAGGACCAGAGATTCACAGAAGATTTATGTTAATTTACGGATTTTTTGAAAAGTAATTGTGATGACCAGATTACATTTGTAGGTTTGCAAGTTTTGTGAATAATTTGAACTATTGCATAATTGGATAAAAAGGGAGACATTAGTTAAGAGAATTAAAGGCAATATGAATTTAAGAAATGCAGAAGAAATGATATAAATGGGGGGTCATCAGAGGTGTTGATGGAAGTCCAAAAGATTGTATAAGATGTGAAATTTTGTTGTATGTATGACAATTAATATGTTTAAAAATGAATAACAATTATTTAAAAAAGAGAGAGAGATCATTCTCTGAGACCCTTCTTTGTGTGCCTCCTACATGAGAGGGCTGGAGGTTAGCAACACAAGAATAAGCCTATTCTGCAGTGACTCCCTGCAGTGACTCTCCCCAGGGCATTCCTCTTCAACCAGGCCATTGGCTGATTAACATCTTATACTCCTTTTAAATGTGTTTGTGGGACGGGGGAGGGGGTTACTGGTTTTTGTTTTTTATTCTTGTTTTATTATGCATTTTGCGTTTTTATATTGTATTTTATGTCGTGAACCATCTTGAGATCTACGGATGAAGGGCAAATTTAATAAACAATCAAAAGCCGAAACTGTTCAGCATCGCTGGCACTGGTTTGGGACCAGTTGTAAGGATAAAAGAAGTGTAGACAAGCAACCGCCCTTGCAACCCAGCCTTGCTAATTCTGATACTGAAATCTGGAATTGCAGAATTCCACTGTATTCAGGAGGAACAATGCCTTTGTCCTACACATTGATAGAATTGAGTAAAAACCACCACCACTCATGGTTAGGTATGTGGAAGAGAAATCAAAGGCAGCATTATTTCTAAAGTATTGATCCTCTACTGATCTGGAGTGCTTAGCTCAATGTTTTTAACATTTCTGAAAGCAAGGGACACAGATCCAATAGATACATACTCTTGAGCAGGGGTCTGGTAGCCTCATTACGAAAATCTACAAAGGGACAATACAGAATTTTCCTGGCATATCGTACTCCTGAATAAAACAATTGACACCAGTATCGTAAAGGTTACATGATTTATATAGGGTTTTAGCTTTGTATGTACAGATTTCTTCAGAAATGAGTGCAGTGTAACCAGTCTGAAAAACTCCCAAAGTAGATTACATGTCGGTAACAGGCTTGGCTATTTTTGCTTCCTCAAGCTCAGCTTCCAGCCAGCGGAATGTGCGGTGGCGGCGCAGGACTTCAATTGCTTTCTGTTCTATGGGAGTTGGGACAATACCCAAGTCCTCCAAGCCAGGAAGATCAGGGAACTTCATGTCTGTGGTATGGAACTTCAAACAAACAAACAAAGAAGAAATGAGTGAACGGTGAGCCATCTGATAAGTCCATCTCTCACACAGCTGTAACTTTACAAATCAAGTATGCAATATTATATCTTATTTTTTGGGTGGTTCTTTGGATTCCAAAGAGTTCATTAAGAGTTTCACATGAAACAGTCTGAAATCAAAAAGTTAACTTCAGCTACAAAATATACAATTAGATTTCCCCTATTTTAACATCTATCTCTTATACCTGGTCAGAGGCAAGAATATTTATTGAGTGTATTACCAAAGGACAGTTTGGATTCTATTTTCCTATCTGTGATTAGACTAGAGTCACAATTGTGACAACTTTTGTGTCTGGACTTAAGCTCTTACAAAGCTGAAAACATACCTAAGGCTCTGCAAAGTTTTCCACATTTTGCATTTGTCATATGCAACACCCACCCACTCTTATTGTGGGATTGCAAACAATAACTTCTAGGGAATACGTTTCCGAGCACAATTCAAAGTGTTGGTGCTGACCTTTAAAGCCCTAAACGGCCTCGGTCCAGTATACCTGAAGGAGCGTCTCCACCCCCATCGTTCTGCCCGGACACTGAGGTCCAGCGCCGAGGGCCTTCTGGCGGTTCCCTCACTGCGAGAAGCCAAGTTACAGGGAACCAGGCAGAGGGCCTTCTCGGTAGTGGCGCCTTCCCTGTGGAACGCCCTCCCACCAGATGTCAAAGAGAACAACAACTACCAGACTTTTAGAAGACATCTGAAGGCAGCCCTGTTTAGGGAAGCTTTTAATGTTTGATGTATCACAGTATTTTAATATTCTTTTGGAAGCCGCCCAGAGTGGCTGGGGAAACCAGCCAGATGGGCGGGGTATAAATAATAAATATTATTATTATTATTATTATTATTATTAGGGAATACCTGATCTCCGATGGACCCACCAACAGAAAGATGCATTCTGCTTATTAAGAAAAAAGGAAGGGTAACGGGAGATGAAGCCTTTAGAACTACATAGGTTCCAAAGACTAGAAAACAAGAAAGAAGCAGGAAAGAAAACTGCACTAAAGGGCTCTTTAGGACCCCAGGGATTCCTCTTGTCTGGCGCCCAAACAATTCTCTTGTCAATCACAGCTCTGACATTGCTCATTGGCTAGAACACCAAAAGGTGGGAGCAGCCAGGCAGATTCATCCCACGGTAATTGCTTAGAACAGTCTTTACACATTTGCTTTATAACATTTTCTCTAGGACGTTAAATACTTTTTAAAAATGAAAGCTCAGAGTCAAGGCCCCCTGCTAGCTTTGGATCTGGTACATCTATACCCCCTGCATCTACCTTTTGGCAGTCTTGAATGGACTCAACAGTCTGAAGCCGTCTTTCCCAACCTAAAGATCTCCAGATGTTTTGGAGACCAAGCATTCCTGACTGTTTTTCATTATGGCTGGAGTTGTAAACAGAAACATCTGGAGGGCATCACGTTTAGGGGGGCTAGTCTGGAAGAAGAGTACCTCTGCTTCCCTGGTCTCTACAAATAAGAAGTTTGCTTCAAGTAAGGCAGATTTAATTCATGGGTAGGCAAACTAGGGGCCGGATCCAGCCCAATCGCATTCTAAGCATGTTTTTACATGAGTAGGATGTGTCCTTTTATTTAAAATGCATCTCTGGGTTATTTGTGGGGCCTGCCTGGTGTTTTGACATGAGTAGAATGTGTCCTTTTATTTAAAATGCATCTCTGGGTTATTTGTGGGGCATAGGAATTCGTTCATATTGCCCCCCCCAAAAAAAGTCTGCCCCCCCCCACAAGGTCTGAGGAACAATGGACCGGCCCCCTGCTGAAAAAGTTTGCTGACCACTGAAAACTGATACGTTGCAACTCAAAAGCTAAACATTGATTCCATCCCATTAATAAAATAAAAACTCCATACGTATGTAATGTTAAGAATGCATTCAACCCTAAAAATAACACTGAGAAAGAACACACAGAGATAAACTTGTTCTGTATTCATATATATATAGAGAGAGAGAGATAGTTCTTATATTGATTATCATTCTGATATTTTGTATTAATTTGCATTTTGTTCCATTCTTAGCCACCTTAGGATTCGCAGGTGATAAGCAATAAACGAGATGAAAATGAAGGCAATCTTACCCGATCCACTTTGTCCCTTGTTATCCATGGCTCAAAAGGACTTATCTCAAAAAATCTTGCAAATAAGCTGTAATTCAAAGTGCCACAATAATTAATACCATGGCTGAACATAGGCAAGGATCTAACTGTTCTTCTCTCAAATCAGCTAGTGAAGTTTCACTCGCTTCGAATTGCTCCACCAGACAAAACAGACTACTTTGTATTTATTAATTCTATCAACCAAAGTAACTGTTGAAAGGAAAAGTTAACTGAAGCCACAAGACACACGTGCTGAAGTTGGGAAAGTGCTGAGAGAACTGAGCTGGCACATCAAGTGAGGCTGGGAGAGGGCGGGACTGGAGCGACTTATGAGCAGAATTTGACAATTCCCTTAAAGGTAAAGGGACCCCTGACTATTAGGTCCAGTCGTGACCGACTCTGGGATTGCGGCGCTCATCTCGCTTTACTGGCCGAGGGAGCCAGTTACAGCTTCCAGGTCATGTGGCCAGCATGACTAATCCGCTTCTGGCAAACCAGAGCAGCACACAGAAACGCCATTTACCTTCCCACTGGAGTGGTACCTATTTATCTACTTGCATTCTGACGTGCTTTTGAACTGCTAGGTTGGCAGGAGCCGGGACAGAGCAACGGGAGCTCACCCCATTGTGGGGATTCGAACCGCCGACCTTCTGATCGGCAAGTCCACCTGTGTCCCTGAAAATGAAATGAAACCTGAAAATGTTGTAACAGTAATTTCTGTTCTGCAAGTCTCATGGAGGGCATCCATCATGTTTGAGATGGTACCAACCTTTGGAGTACATATAGACCGGGCCAATTCCAGACGACTTCACCAGGTGGGATGGCAGATGGGGGGATGAAGGATTATGAAGGATATGATTTGGGTCTGCTGCCCTTCCTGAGCTTATTATTAGAGTAGTCCTTGAATCCATGTCTGCTCTTTACTGGATGAGACCTGCCACAAGGCTCCAATTTCCATTGATGGAAAGGACTTCCTAGACCTGCTAAGTCATCAAGTATCTTGTGGCTACTGCATAACTTAGGTGAGGGCCTCATACCCAGAAAGATCAGGCCAAGGAATGAAGGAGGGAAGCACCCCCCCTAGGACGCCAAATGCCCTCTAGGGGCCTCTGGAGAAAGCCCCTTTTTAAAATGATGGGGAGGGGGATTGTTTCTTCTCAAAACGCATTACGGTTCCCTCAGTGCGAGAAGTGAGGTTACAGGGAACCAGGCAGAGGGCCTTCTCGGTAGTGGCGCCCGCCCTGTGGAACGCCCTCCCATCAGATGTCAAGGAAATAAACAACTATCTGACTTTTAGAAGACATCTGAAAGCAGCCCTGTTTAGGGAAGTTTTTAATGTTTGTTGTTTCATTGTATTTTTCATATTCTGTTGGGAGCCTCCCAGAGTGGCTGGGGAAACCCAGCCAGATGGGCAGGGTATAAATAATTTATTATTATTATTATTATTATTATTATTATTATTATTATTATTATTATTATTACTACTACTACTACTACTACTATTATTATTATCCAGTTAAAAGCTTTCCTGAGAGCATTTTTGTTGCCAGTTCAAAGGTCCCAAAATAGAGCTACAGTAAGGGGGGGGAAGTATTTGATCTGTGGAGGGAGCTGAAGGTTCGAGTAGCTACACATCAGCCTCGAAATCTTACTGACTTGGAGAGGATCTGCAAAGAGGAGTGGGACGAAATACCTCCTGAGATGTGTGCAAACCTGGTGGCCACCTACAAGAAACATCTGACCTCTTTAATTGCCAACAAGGGTTTTGCCCCCAAGTACTAAGTCATCTTTTGCAATGGCATCAAATACTTATTTCACTCATTATAATTATAATCTTTGACTTTTGTCTTCTGGGTTTATGGGGGTTATTTTCCTGTTGTTATTCTGTCTCTCAGAGCTACAATAAACCTACCATTAAAATTATGTACTGGTCATTACTTCGTCAGACGGCAAACGGGCAAATTTAGCAGGGGATCAAATACTTTCCCCCCTCGCTGTACATGCTCTTGCTTAGGGCTCTCTTCACCTTGAGTGACGGAAGGTAGGCAGATTCTCCTGGCACATATTTCTAATGCCACCTCCCTAACTCAACATTCAGGCTGCAGAACCTAAGCCCAGACTGATTACAGCTCAAGCTACACATGACACCTAATGACGTCCAGTTCTCCTCACTCCCAAAAGCAAGCATACAGCAATTGCAATCAAACTGACAGAGATAGTAAATAGAGAAGAGGGATGTCTTAAGTTTTTCTTCTCTGCCAGTCATCTACCTCCCAAAAACATTCCCCATCCCCAAACTACTTTGGGCTTGTGGAGAGAAACAGAGGTACCATCTCTTGCGTTCCCTCCACAATCCAGGCCTAGTCCCCTGATGAAGAATGCAGCCTGCGAACTTGCTTTCAATGGCAGAGATGAACAGATCTGTGTGCGCACACAAGGGGAAAAACCAAACAACCAACACAGGTATAGTTGGTTTGTCAACAAAAAAACATATTAAGACTTACTGATACAGAGGACGGGGCATAGGATACGGAAAGAAATTTCTGTGGAGTACTGAATAAGCATACTCTACGAGGTCGTGAAGGACGTATCTGTTAGGGCTGCAAAGGAACAGACATTAAGTTGTCAATTTGAGAAAGAGGCCTTGGTCTAAAATGGGGTGCTGGTACCACCAGGAAGGACGTGTGGCAGCCTTTGTTTTAGCCACGGTGGTCACTGGTAATGAGCAGCTTTCTCCAATCCCTCCCCCCAAACCTACAACCAAACCTTAATTATGTAAAAATATAGCCAAAAGTACTGTCACAAAGGTTGCATGCCAATCTCTGCCAAGTGGTAGCAAGGTGGGTTCCAGGTGGTCATGTTTCCCAAGGAATCAAGACGCAGCGAAGATGCATATTTAAGAAATATGGTTTATTTTACACATACCTTGGTTCTCAAACTTCTCACAACTAACACAATATTCTTGTAAAATTTTGCAGACTTTAAGGGTATAATAAAATTAGGGGTTCAGGTATGTGAACAGGGAAAAGAGCATTCTCCCCAAATGCTTACACAACTGCCTTTTGAAACTGCAATTTATGGAAAGGAGCTGCTGCCTGAATGTCCAATAAAAGATGGTATCTGTAGTGAACACATACCATCTAAATCAGGCTTCCTCAAACTCGACCCTCCAGATGTTTTTGGCCTACAACTCCCATGATCCCTAGCTAGCAGGACCAGTGGTCAGGGATGATGGGAATTGTAGTCTCAAAACATCTGGAGGGCAGAGTTTGAGGAAGCCTGATCTAAATCCACTGCAGAGTTTTTAATAAAAACAACAGGGGGCCAGGAAATGCCTGTAATGATTTAAGGTGGTCTGAGTAAAAATAATAATAGTAACCAACAACCTACCCAGTCAATGCATAAGTTTTTCCTTTTGAATCAGGGTCCTTAATAGCACTAATTATAGCCTTTGCTACATCAACAACCTATGGGATGATATTTAAGAAAAATTAGCATATATTTTAAAGTTACCTTTTTTTAAGCAAGGTCAAAAATGTAATGAAATATATACAAAAGGAAAAGAGGTATGAAATATGCATCATAAACTATATTTTCCAACAATACCTACATAGATAGGCTGCTTCACAGTTTTCTTGCCCATAGCAATCATAGGCACGCCCCAAAACCAGCGCATGTCTGAATTAAGAGAGATAAATTATTGGAGGATAGAAGTGAGGCTATTAAGAGGTCAAAGAGCAATAACAACAGTACTGGAAAGTAAAGATCTCAAATGCACCTGAAGGTGACAGGAGAAGGTGCGGATGGCTGCGCGCCCCAGGCTTCGGACAGCTATCCGCAAGCCTTGGGAGCCCGGCGGGAGTTCCCGCCGGGCTCCCAAGGCTTGCGGATAGCAGCCTGAAGCCTGAAGCCCGGGGAGCGCAGTGCCAACTCCCGCTGCGCTCCCCGGGCTTCGGGCAGCCATCCGCAAACCTTCAGAGCGCTCCCCCAGCCCACAAGCTCTGGGAGCGGCAGCAAGGCTGTGCGCAACCTTGCCGCCGCTCCTGGACCTGTTCTGGGGGCTGGGGTCGGGGGAAGCTCAGGCTTCCCCCAGCCCCGCGGCTAAAAACGAAGCCAAGACAGCGAGCGGGATCCACCCCGCTCGCTGTCTTGGCTTCTGCTAAAGCTGCGCACAGCCTCTCCCGGCTGGAGAGGTTGTGCGTGGCTAAAGAGGAAGCCAAGACAGCCAGCGGTATCCAAAATTTCCTTTATTTCCCCCCCTAAAAACTAGGTGCGCCCTATGGAGCGAAAAATACGGTAAATACAAATGCTGTACTTGCATCCCTTGCTCTCTGATATTACTTTCTCTCAAGGAAACAAATTTTATGCTGCAAGGAGTGTACTTACTTGCATAATGGTTGAAAAACCTATCCTCTCTCCCGTACATTTCAGAAGGCTTCATAATGATGGCATCTGGAAATTCTTCCCTCACAGCCTTCTCTCCAACGGCCTGCCATCAGGTCATTAGAAAGTGATTAATTTCCCATGCAAGTTCAAGATGCACAGTGCTATGAAACTATAATAAAATTTAGAGATACCCTTGGGTTTCACATTGCATACACTTGGGCTCTTTGGCATAATTTAATTTTTAAAAAAAATCCAGCCTAGGTTTACAAGAATATACAAATCTATATATTAACATATGGCAATGTAACAGTATTTTTTCTTTTCTTTTTTCATTCTCACACGCTTTCTTTTCTTTCATTCTTTCTTCCTCGCTCTCTCTTTTTATAAATGAAATTCTCTTAATAAAATATTATTATTATTATTATTATTATTATTTATTATTATTATTATGTTCCAGTCTATGAGTACCCTGAATCTACGTAATTATTACTAATGTGGAATATAACGTCATATCTTAGCAACCAGAAAAACTCAGCAATAATTCTTGAAGAGTTTCTTACCCCAGAGGTTAAGAAGTCTCCCCTCAAGTCTTTTTGTCACTCTCTTCCTTGTCAAATCTGAAACAGCAACTATTGAGGGACCAGCAGGATTTAAATATACTTAATTCCAATCAAATTTTGGCTTCCTGTTGGGACCATTATGGGTTTTTTTGCACAGAATACCCTGAATATGGAATTGCAAAAGGCCAACATCTAAAAACAAACACAAACTAATGGAAAACTTACTTTATTTCTAAGGTATTTTGAAGGACTTTTCATGTCTGCATTCAGATGAGAAATGTGAACCAGAGTTTCTATCCCAGCTTCCTTTGAGAGCTGAGCAATTTCCCTGGGAATATTAACAAAGACGTCTTCATACTTAAAGTTTCTGGAATAAAGCATAAAGAACAGAATAAGAACCAAGCTCCTTCCAAAATTTAGCAAGTCATCATATCACAGTTTTGATATCCCTCTTATCTACAGGACCGCCTCTCCTGGTATGCCCTGCAGAGGGCCTTAAGGTCCACGAATAACCATAGTTTAGAGGTCCCAGGCACTAAGGAAGTCAGACTATCCTCCACCAGGGCCAGGGCCTTTTCAGTGATGGCTCCGACGTGGTGGAATGCTCTGTCCCTTGAGACCAGGGCTCTTCAGGATTTAACCTCCTTCTGTCAGGACTGCAAGACAAAACTATTCCACCTGGCCTTTAATTTGAATTCAGCCTGATCTTTTATTTCCCTTCTCTTCCCTCCCCTTCCCCTTTTATGAAGATTACCTGTTCTGAGACCCCACAGCTAATTCTCCCCTGGCCTCCTCGCTGGCCCAAGTAGGACTAATTCAGCCAGCTAGCCCTGGGGATTATCTAATGCTTATTAGATGGATTTCCCCTGATTTCTGAACTTTGAATTTTATTGTTATTCATGTTTTTAGACTGTATTTTATGCTGCTTTTACAATTAAGTGTTTTAAATTTGTTGTTAGCCGCCCTGAGCCCGGTTTTTGAACCGGGAAGGGCGGGGTATACCGTATTTTTTGCTCTATAAGACTCACATTTTCCCTCCCAAAAAGTAAGGGGAAATGTGCGTGCGTCTTATGGAACAAATACAGGCTGCGCAGCTATCCCAGAAGCCAGAACAGCAAGAGGGATCACTGTTTTTTTCTTCCTTCCAGTAGCACCTTAAAGACCAACTAAGTTAGTTCTTGGTATGAGCTTTCGTGTGCATGCACACTTCTTCAGATACTTTTCGTGTGCATGCACACGAAAGCTCATACCAAGAACTAACTTAGTTGGTCTTTAAGGTGCATGCACACGAAAGCTCATACCAAGAACTAACTTAGTTGGTCTTTAAGGTGCATGCACACGAAAGCTCATACCAAGAACTAACTTAGTTGGTCTTTAAGGTGCTACTGGAAGGAATTTTTTTATTTTGACTATGGCAGACCAACACGGCTACCTATCTACTACTGTTTTTTTCTTGTTTTTCTCCTCCAAAAGTAGGTGCGTCTTATGGTCTGGTGCGTCTTATGGAGCAAAAAATGCGGTACATAGAAATTATTTATTTATTTATTTATTTATTTATTTGTGGTGAAGAGCGGTGTCTAAGAGTGCAATCCTAAAGGAGTGCAAAACCCCACAAGTTACCAGGTAGCCTAAGGTAACTCAGTCTTTTTCGGCAACAAGCATCTGTGATTTGTGCAGCTCTGTTTTTATTTGCTTTGCTCATTATGGCAAGTGTGCCACTGCCCTCTTGTGACCACGACAAACCTCAGCTTTCTTCTCAAAGTCAGTAGCTGGTCTTTATCTGCACAATTGGGGGATTACCTGGGGATTATCCTCACTGCGAGATCACATTCACCCGGTGCTATACCAGCTGCACTGGCTCCCAGTGGGGTACAGGGTCAGGTTTAAGGTGCTGGTTTTAACCTTTAAAGCCCTATACGGCCTAGGACCCTCGTACCTACGGGACCGCCTCTCCTGGTATGTCCCACAGAGGAACTTACGGTCTTCAAACAAAAACATCCTGAAGGTCCCAGGCCACAGAGAGGTTAGGCTGGCCTCAACTAGAGCCAGGGCTTTTTCGGCTGTGGCCCCGATCTGGTGGAACGCTCTGTCACAAGAGACCAGGGCCCTGCAGGACTTGACATCTTTCCGCAGGGCCTGCAAGACAGAGCTGTTCCACCAGGCCTTTGGCCAGGGCACAGCCTGACTCCCTCCTTTGGCAATCTTCACAGAACTTTAGCCTAATGGTTGCCATCAATTTGATTTGAATTAATTTTATAATGAAATGATTTTAGAATGTTGTACTATTTTATTGTTGTTAGCCCCCCTGAGCCTGGCTTCGGCTCGGGAGGGCGAGATATAAATAAAATTATTATTATTATTGTTGTTGTTGTTGTTGTTGTTGTTGTTACTACTACTACTACTATTATTATCTGGCTGCAACTCAGCAGCACAGGGCCAAACCAGAAAATCAGCTGTTACCCTTTCTTACCAAGGGCAGCCAAAAATTGTGAGCCGTTGAAAAATGAAGACAAGATATACTGAAAAGGCCTTCCAGGGCTGTTGCAAACAGCACAGAGGTAATGGGCATGAGATGCTTTGAACACCTGAAAGAACCCAGTCCCTTGACATGGCAGAAACATACGCCAGCTCTGAAGTTGAGAGAGTACTAAAGAATTGAGTCCTAAAAAGCAACAGCAAATAGAAAACCAACCACCCCTCCTTCACTTTCCACCATGCTGGCACAGGTCTGGTAGGCCACGGGATACACAGGTTTATTTGTAATAATAATATTATAATAATTTATTATTTATACTCCACCCGTCCAGCTGGGTTTCCCCAGCCACTCTGGGTGGCTTCCAACAGAATATTAAACAGAATAAAACTTCAAACATTAAAAACTTCCCTAAAAACACCCTTCAGATATCTTCTAAAAGTCATAGTTGTTTATTTCCTTGACATCTGATGGGAGGGCGTTCCACAAGGCGGGTGCCACCACCAAGAAGGCCCTCTGCCTCTACTTCTGGTCCCATCCCCTCTGTCCTTTTGGACTTTTGGCTGATTCCTAGATCTGGTTTACAGATTTCTACAGATACAGTGGTACCTCGGGTTACATACGCTTCAGGTTACATACGCTTGAAGTTACACACTCCGCTAACCCAGAAATAGTGCTTCAGGTTAAGAACTTTGCTTCAGGCTAAGAACAGAAATCGGCTCTGGCGGCTTGGCGGCAGCAGGAGGCCCCATTAGCTAAAGTGGTGCTTCAGGTTAAGAACAGTTTCAGGTTAAGAACGGACCTCTGGAACGAATTAAGTACTTAACCCGAGGTGCCAATGTACAGCAGTTTCTTTCATGCGCAAAAGATGAAGGAATCTGAGCAGACAAGAAGGTATGAGAACTGTACATGCTTACGGTATATGGGGTTGTAATAATAATAATAAATTTTATTTATATCCCGCCCTCCCCAGCCAAAGCTGGGCTCAGGGCGGCTAACAACAATAATTGTAATTGCCTAATGCTGTCAATTTCTGTGTCTGAGAGAGGAAAGGGGCAGCTAAAGTCTTTTAAGTTTTGCCTCTAGAAGTACATCACTC
The DNA here is from genome assembly GCF_965112155.1 of Podarcis liolepis. Taxonomy (NCBI): domain Eukaryota; kingdom Metazoa; phylum Chordata; class Lepidosauria; order Squamata; family Lacertidae; genus Podarcis; species Podarcis liolepis. The sequence continues at coordinate 8,201,009 of NC_139556.1, forward strand.
ATTTTAGACTTCATAAGTGTGTTACAGTTTTCCATTCAAAAACATCTCTGCCAGGGGAATAAACTTTCCTCATGCTTTCCCCCTGGGTCTTCGTCTCGCTAGCTTGCATCCACAAAGAACATGTAAGGCATAAGAAACAGGTCTTTTCTTTGGAAAAAAAATCAGACAGGACCCTAAAACCTCATACAGTTTTAGTTTTCTCTTTCTAGTTATGATACAGTGGTACCTCTGGTTGCGAAGGGGATCCATTCCGGAGGCCCGTTCGCAACATGAAAAGGGCGCAACCCACAGCTGCACGTCTGCACATGCGCGTGACGTCATTTTGGGCTTCTGCGCATGCGCAAGTGGCGAAACCCGGAAGTAACCCTTTCCGGTACTTCCAGGTGATCGCGGGACGTAACCTGAAAGAACATAACGTGGCGGTTCCCTCGCTGTGAGGTTACAGGGAACCAGACAGAGGGCCTTCTCGGTAGTGGCGCCTGCCCTGTGGAATGCCCTCCCTTCAGATGTGAAGGAAATAAGCAGCTATCTTCTCTTTAAAAGGCATCTGAAGGCAGCCCTGTTTAGGGAAGTTTTTAATATTTAACACTGTACTGTTTTTAACACTTGATTGGGAGCCGCCCAGAGTGGCTGGGGAAACTCAGCCAGATGGGCGGGGTATACAGTGGTGCCTCGCAAGACGAAAAGAATCCATTCCGCGAGTCTCTTCGTCTTGCGGTTTTTTCGTCTTGCGAAGCAAGCCGCTTAGCGGATTAGCGCTATTAGCGGCTTAGTGGGCTTAGCGGATCAGCTGATAAGTGGTTTAGCAGCTTAGCGGATCAGCTGATAAGCGGCTTAGCGGCTTAGGATCAGCTGATAAGCGGCTTAGCGGCTTGGGAAAAAGGGGGGGAAAGGGAAAAAACCCTGCAGGAACTCGCAAGACATTTTCGTCTTGCGAAGCAAGCCCATAGGAAATTCATTTTGCGAAGCACCTCCAAAACGGAAAACCCTTTCGTCTAGTGGGTTTTCCGTCTTGCGAGGCATTCGTCTTGCGGGGCACCACTGTAAATAATAATTTTATTATTGTTGTTGTTGTTGTTGTTGTTGTTGTTACATGAGGTATGACTGTAACTATCTTCAGTCTATGTGACCTCAATCTATCCAAGAGAGCCAAAGAAGAAAGTTACCTTGTTTCCCACTCTTTGCCAACAAGATTGATGACTACATTGCTGTGCTCAAGAGCCCTTCGGGTAGAATCTTTGTCACGCGGATCCCATTCCTGATAGCCACAGCACAAATCAAGAGAGAAATGAAATAAAAGTACAAAAAGCCTTTCAGTTAGATGTTATTTATGGGCTGTACCAAACTTTCAACTATTTAGCAAGTGATGCTAGCCAATCATGAACCAGACTGGATTATTACAAAGAGCATACCATGAACAGGATCTGTCCCAGGTCACCCATGGGTCGAAGGTACATGACGTCATAAGGCTCACAGCGATATGGGACGATGACTTGGGAGCCGATACGCCCTAAAATTAGAAAGGGGTTTTAAAAGGAGAACGAGGGCATGATATTAATTGAGGATGTTCTATTTTAAGCACTCGGAAAACATCAATGCTTGGCTATATAACTCTACCTGCTGTAATCAATACAATAACTTTAATTCTTTAAAGGTGTTTTCAAAGGGGCTTCATGGAAGCCACAATCCTAACACTACATATACCCTACAGAAGGGGTCAGCAAACTTTTTCAGCAGGGGGCCGGTTCAATGTCCCTCAGACCTTGTGGGGGGCCAGACTATATTTTGGGAAAAAAATATGAACGAATTCCTATGCTTCACAAATAACCCAGAGATGCATTTTAAATAAAAGGACACATTCTACTCATGTAAAAACATGCTGATTCCCGGACCGTCCGTGGGCCGGATTTGGAATACAATTGGGCCAGATCCGGCCCCCGGGCATTAGTTTGCCTACCCATGCCCTACAGACATTTTAATTTTGATTTCACAGCTTCCCACAACACAGCAAACTACTCTGGAAACTGGGGGAAATTTCAAAAGGGAACAGGGGAAAGGAGCAGCTGGGTCTACTTGATTGATTGACCTACTTAAAATGTTTTTTAAAAGTCTGTTACTCCCCTGCTGGGAGTAACTCAAGTTCTTGAACACACTTAAAAGATGGCAGTTGCAAAACCAACATGGTGTTATTGGTTTTGGGGTGGGTGTAAATTAATAAATGGTAGGATTTTGATTATTTGATTATTATTAATGCAGAAGCATTAACATGACAAAAGGTTTGATGGCCCATTTTAGAGGACTCTTGGGCCTGCAGGGACAGAGGTTGCCAAGGTGATGGGTGTGTGAGAGAAAGGTAACAAGTGTATTTAGCAAGGTGTGCAGGGAAGAAGATGGGGGAACAGAGAGAGAGACCCATCTTGGGCAGGCTGGAAAAGATGCCTTGGACTCCAGAGCTGCACTGCTGTGGAGAACAATACCGTGCTGGAAGATCTGTACTCCCTCTAGACTGAATGTGTAAATATGTGAATAAATTGTATTTCTTAGGACAGCCTCCACCATATCTTGATTGTCAAAAAACCCCCACAGATCCTGGGTGAGTGACCCCCCTGGAATCTTGCCACAGCTTGGCAGCGATTGAAAGTGGCATTCAACCTTTGTAAGGGGGGGGGGGGGACTCAGAGAAGAAAATCCTCACTTAGTACAGGTGATAAAAGGGTTGAAAACTACCATCTTGAACCATCACGGCTCCTTGAGGATTTAGCCTGTTTCCCATCCCTATCTGCCACCAGCATCTTGACCGAACGTCATTCATTTTTCATCGTACTTGAAATAGGTAACAGAAAGAAAAAACAAGTTCGGTATTTAGGCACACAGTAACTATTGGGACATTTAGTGAACAGCAAGGCATGCAATGAGCTACAATGGGTCAAGACCTTCACATTTCAAATATGTGTAAGCAGTACAAGATGTTGAGTCCCACGTCCCAGGGTGAAGCAACAGTAGGAGGAATTGTAGACCTGCAGAGTTGGAAGGGACCCAAAGGGTCACCCAGCCCAAACCCCTAAGCTTTGTGAACTTACACATTGGTTTACATCTTGCAAGAGACACTATATCAGATTCATTTTCCTGTTAAATATCCAGACATCTCAAATTTAGTTTTGGAGAAAATTACCCAGGCGATTGACGACGTATCGTCCCAGGAAGCCTGTAGCCCCAAAGACAGTAGCCGCAATGCCACTGACAGAGGAGCGCCCACTCCTTCCATGAGGAATCACCAAGTGTTGAACTTGACGGTCTTGCTGGACAACAGGAAATGCAGCTGGAGAAGCACCATAGCCTAAAATACAAGAAAATAGAAGCAATATGTGAATAATAATAATAATAATAATAATAATAATAATAATAATAATTTATTTATACCCCGCCCATCTGGCTGGGTTTCCCCAGCCACTCTGGGCAGCTTCCAACAAAACACTAAAATACAATAACCTATTAAACGTTAAAAGCTTCCCTAAACAGGGCTGCCTTCAGATGTCTTCTAAAAGTTTGGTAGTTATTTTTTCTTTGACATCTGATGGGAGGGCGTTCCACAGGGCAGGTGCCACTACTGAGAAGGCCCTCCGCCTGGTTCTCTGCAACTTGGCTTCTTCCAGCAAGGGAACTGCCAGAAGGCCCTTGGCGCTGGACCTCAGTGTCCGGGCAGAACGATGGAGGTGGAGACTCTCCTTCAGGTATACTGGACCGAGGCCGTTTAGGACTTTAAAGGTCAGTACCAACACTTTGAATTGTGCTCGGAAACGTACTGGAAGCCAATGTAGGTCTTTCAAGACTGGTGTTATATGGTCTCGGCGGCCGCTCCCAGTCACCAGTTTAGCTGCTGCATTCTGGATTAGTTGTAGTTTCTGGGTCACCTTCAAAGGTAGCCCCACATAGAGCGCATTGCAGTAGTCCAAGCGAGAGATAACTAGAGCATGCACCACTCTGGCGAGACAGTCTGCGGGCAGGTAGGGTCTCAGCCTGCATACCAGATGAAGCTGATAAACAGCTGCCCTGGACACAGAATTCACCTGCGCCTCCATGGGCAGCTGTGAGTCCAAAATGACTCCCAGGCTGCACACCTAGTCCTTCAGGGGCACAGTTACCCCATTCAGGACCAGGGAGTCCTCCACACCTGCTCGTCCCCTCCTCAAAAACATGCGGGTGGCACTGTGGGTTAAACCACAGAGCCTAGGGCTTGCCGATCAGAAGGTCGGCGGTTCGAATCCCCGCAAGGGAGTGAGCTCCCATTGCTCGGTCTCTGCTCCTGCCAACCTAGCAGTTCAAAAGCATGAAGTGCAAGTAGATAAATAGGTACCGCTCCGGCGGGAAGGTAAACAGCGTTTCCATGCGCTGCTCTGGTTCGCCAGAAGCGACTTCGTCATGCTGGCCACATGACCTGGAAGCTGTACGCCGGCTTCCTCAGCCAATAAAGTGAGATGAGCGCCGCAACCCCAGAGTCAGTCACGACTGGACCTAACGTTCAGGGGTCCCTTTACCTTTACCTTACCTTCAGTAGCTTAGGGCCTCATCAAACCAAAACCCGGCCCTGCCTCTGAGACTGTCCACCTGCCCTACCAGACACCATTGAGGGAGTATGGGAGGTTTTATTCGGATGAATAAAGCCGATAAACAAGGGAAAGTTGGGGGGGGGAGGGAAGGTATGTGTATATTTACAGTGGTACCTCAGGTTAAGTGCTTAATTCGTTCCAGAGGTCTGTTCTTAACCCGAAACTGTTCTTAACCTGAAGCACCACTTTAGCTAATGGGGCCTCCTGCTGCCGCCAGAGCCCGATTTCTGTTCTCATCCTGAAGCAAAGTTCTTAACCCGAGGTACTATTTCTGGGTTAGCGGAGTCTGTAACCCGAAGCGTATGTAACGCGAGGTACCAGTGTAAATAAAAAGAAGCGAGGAGCGGCTTTCGGGATTTTGCCACAGAGCCTTTCCTTAGAAGTGTCCCGCTGCCTCTCGCCTAGCAGACTCCAGTGGCAGGGAGTTCCGAAGGGCAGGCGGAAAGCTTCCCAAAGAGGAGGCGCGTCGCCCAGGGGGGACCTCGCAGGCTCACCGGTCCCTGGAGCGGAGGAAGCGCCGCCGTGACCTTCCCGAAGGGCGGCCCCTCGGCGGAGAGAAGACCCCGTGCTCTCCCCCCTCCCTCCCCCCCGGCTACGAAGAGGGAGAGGAGGGAGGGACCCCCATTCGCCTCCCCCCCCCCCGCCTCTTACCTGCCCTCGGAGGAGTCAGGAGGGCCCTGCAAGGGAGCCGGGAGACGCGAGCGGAAGCCGCCATCTTGCCCCCGTCGCCTCGCCCCGCCCCGCGACGGGTGCCGCGCGGGGCCAATCGAGGAGCGATCGAAGGGAAACGGCCTCTCCGAAAGCGCGTCGGGCGGGGACGACGGAGCGCGCAGGAATTGATCTGCGGGTTTTCGACAGGGCAGGCGGGCGGGCAAATCTGTTTTCGGTTGTTTTTTTTAATAACAAAAAACGACGGAATTGGGGTGCGTTTTTTTTATATGAGGCACAGGTATCAAAGAAGGACTAGCAGTTCTATTTTGTTTTATTTTTATATTATTATTATTATTATTATTATTATTATTATTATTATTATTATTATGCATTTTTATCATTAAGGTAACTGATGCACATGAATGATGTTAAGAGTAGTATCTCTGAAAATAAAAAAAAATGCAGAATTCAGGACTATAAGGTGTTTCCTAACATTTTAATGGAATTTGAATCGAGTTTCAGAAGGGGGGGAGGGAATCAAAGACTCCCTCGCCATCAGTGTAAAGGACTTTCTAAATGATTTACTTTCTACAAAAAATGACTAAACCTAAAGTTACCCAAAATCAAAGGGAAGGCCTTAAGACGTCAGCATAAAACCTAAAGTTACCCAAAATCAAAGGGAAGGCCTTAAGACGTCAGCATCGCAGAAGATGAAATAAAATAAACAATTAGGAAGCATCCATCGCCAGGTGAAAATGACAGGTGAATTTTATAAATAAATAAAAACCCCTATATTAATATTTTGATTCCAAATTTAGAACTACTTTTTAAATAATTACTGGAAGATGAACCTATTACAGATGTCTGGTGGAAATCTAGAATAATATTACTTTTGAAATCAGGTAAATATCCCAGTTGTATGGATTGTTGTAATTAATCAAGATGTGGAGATAGGTTTTTAAAGTTTGACAGGTAGACCATGTCATATAGCACCTAAGGTTATTAATTTGAATAATTAAATCAAAGAAGATAGCTGACTCTCTAAGGGGAGCATTAAATATAATTAATCACTGCAGCACTCCTACAGTGGTCCTTTCTATTCAAGCAACCAAAGCTTTTAATAAAGTTAATTGAGATTTTCTTAAGAGCTTATTAAAATTTCAGAAAATTGGCCCCCCCAAAATATAGGAATCATTAATCAACTTTAAAGCAACCATTTGGCTCATCTTCATATCAATGACAGGGATTGTAATATTTTTTTCAAATTGCAATGGTATTAAACAAAGCCTTATCTCCACTTTTATTTGCTTTTTATCTAGAACCTCCTGCTGAACTATAAGAAATGACCCAGAAGTAGAGAATATCCAAATAAATCGCACACAACACTGTATTTGAGTATTTGCTTATTCTTTTATTATTAACAAATCATGAACAATCAACAAAGTAATCTATGTCTTTGATTTCAGATTTTGGCAGATGGTTGGATCTTCAAATATACTTAAAAGATATCAGAAACACTACGTTTTAACAGACATGGTTGTTTTCTGGGAAAAGAAAACAACATATGCAAGAAATTACATATATATCAACACATTACAAGTCAATAAAATATTTGGTAGAGATTCTCCCTAAAAAAAACTTGTAATGCTAGAAAAGACATGCAAAGGGATGTTTGGTCCAGCCAGTCGAAAACTTCCTCTTCCTCCTGCTGGAGCATCCTTCCTTTTGCATGTGATAGAAGGTGGGCATGACCTAACCTGTCCAGGTAACAAGAGGATGAGTCACGTAGCACCCTTCCCTCTTTTTGACTTCCTTCTTCGTTTGACCAGCTATTAGCTAGGACTGCTCTGCTAGCTCTCAGCTAACAGAAGCACTGGGATTATTCCCCCATACGGGGTAGATCCACATGTACATATTTGTAAGTAGGTCTGCCTTCAGGAATACAACTGTGAACTGATGAGAGTAAACTAATTTTATCATCTTTAAATAAGATTGGGGCGTCTTTATTCTTTTTAAGAGGGATTCAAGGGAATTTACCAAGAGCGTACAATTCAATCTGAGACAGATTGAATTGTATAATAGTGAGAGGCTCACACGAGCCTACAACCAGCTATCTGCTGTGCATGTAAGAAAGGGGAATGTAACTCTGCTGCATAAAGGAACTTGCTAGCGCAAGTTAGGAAGGTTAATAATAAACAAGATATCCTCTCTTGCCACCCTGAACATTCCCACATATTTTAGGCGCAGAGGGCTTCTCTTTTCCACAAAGGAATTATTAAAGGAGCCTTTAATTTCAGATCTCATGCCAGTCTTAGGCTAGCCTGGCCCCCTCCTTGCAGTGTTGACTGTTGCCATGGAAAAGCCAGTTTCTCCTGGTGCTTTGTGATGTCAGTCTGCATTCTGGCAAGTGGAGGGTAAGAGAGGAGACCAGAGCGTGGGGAGCTCTCAAAGAATATCCTGGAAGTTTTGCCCAAAAGTTCTGCTTTTTTGGTGGGTGGGAATTCTTTTGGATGCTCACGTTGATGTGATAGAGGTAGGCAAGGACCCTTGGTTCTGCAGTGAGCACATTTTGAGGGATTTAAAGGTGTGGAACTGGGTGGTGATAAGCAACATCTGCTGAAATTCCTTTTCCTCCAAGACTTCTGAAGGCATGTTCTCTTTCCCATTTGGTGACCCTACTGAAGAGAGCTCTTATTTGACCAGGGGGCACCCAGAGAAAAAGAATGAACTCATGAATTCTTACCAGCTGCGTTGTACTTTTCTGTTCACCCACTCCAAAGATCGATCCAAATGGCCTTGCTGCTGTTTTGTCTGTTGTGTAGTAGGCATTATAAAGGTAAAGGGACCCCTGACCATTAGATCCAGTCGTGACCGACTCTGGGGTTGTGGCGCTCATCTCGCTTTACTGGCCGAGGGAGCCGGTGTACAGCTTCCAGGTCATGTGGCCAGCATGACTAAGCCGCTTCTGGCGAACTAGAGCAGCGCACAGAAATGCCGTTAACCTTCCCGCCAAAGCGGTACCTATTTATCTACTTGCACTTTGATGTGCTTTCGAACTGCTAGGTTGGCAGGAGCAGGGACCGAGCAACGGGAGCTCACCCCGTTGTGTGGATTTGAACTGCCGACCTTCTGATTGGCAAGTCCTAGGCTCTGTGGTTTAACCCACAGCACCACCCGCATCCCTGTAGTAGGTGTTAAGGATCAGGCAATTTCCCTTCTAGTGGGGCCCACCTAATTAATGAGAAGTGAATGAAAAATAGAATATTTGCATTTCTTCCAGGTGCAACGTTAAGAGAGTAAAGGGGAAAGTTCCTGTTGCTCTCACTCTTTGCCCTATTTCTGAGGTCACATGGGGAAATTTCTCAGCTGCACCTTTGTGTCAACCTAGCTCACGGATCTTAAATATTGGGCAGCTGTTATTATAAACAGTTTAATAGGGCAATATGCTAGGCGGTCACACCAAAGGCACAAAGGAAAGCCATTTCCTCTTTCCCAGGCTAAACATGCCCAGCTCCTTCAACCATTCTTCAAGAGGTGGATCTTGAATATTGAGCAGCTCCTTCAACCATTCCTCAAAAGGTTTGGTTTCCACATCCTTGATCATCTTGGTCACCCTCCTCTGCACCCGTCCCAGCTTGTCAATATCCTTCTTAAAATGGTGGCACCCATAACTGATCACAGTACTCCATGTGCGATCTGTAAATTTATTTAACAAGTTAACAATAAATAAACATTAGCTTTCGGGCTTGAATGTGAATTCTGCATAGCAGATTGGGGGGCACAGGAAGAGGAGAGGGAAGTTTTGTTGTGTAAGTCTCAAGGATAATACACAGATCAACTTAATTAATAATTCTGTTCATCAAAATATATGTATTTTATGTCAGAAAAATTCTTTGTCAAGTGAGATGGCCGAGATGCAGAGGAAATACAGAGTGATGTAATTTTAGAAAATCTCTGCTGTATCACATTCTCATTTTGCTCCATTAGTGGCACTCAGAATTGCAAAGGACAATTCCATTAGAGTAAATGGGAGTTGCTGAAGAGCATCCTGGTACTTAATTTCATTTCAACGGGTTTGGAAAAGGATAATTTTCCAATGGATTATGCCCAAGGATATTTGCTGTACTGGGTTTGATGTTAATGCCCTACAACATAGTGGAGAGCTGTCAACAGCAATTTATTTTGTTCGTCTCTCATAGATTCTTTTATGTATATATATATGGCAACTTATGGAAGCCATTCCTGGAAGTTGAGAGTGTCAGCAACTTTTCAGAGACGTCCCTTGGGCCTACAAATCGTATGAAAAAGAATGGTGGGTTTTTAGAAAAGGAAGAAAAAGGACAGAAATGTTACCAAAGTATAGGAGACTGAAAAATAATATTGGCATTCTTGAAGATGGTTGATATCTTGGTTGTATTTTTCTGCAGCTATTCCTAATTAGTTCATTTTGTGCTGGGGTTTTAGGTAGCTAATTTTTCTAAAGTTAGAGTGCTTTGATAAGTTAATAATGAGTTTTGTAGTTTCCTTGAATTATTTGCATTGCTATTTTTGATATTGTTCTGCTTTGGTTTTGCTGTCTCCTTTAGGCTTTCTTCGAACTGGAAAAGTGGAATGTAAATATATATCTTTAAGAGAATCTGCTTCAGATAGTGATTGTAATACTGTTTGTTTAACACTTTTTATTATCCTCCAGAAGCTAAGCTACACAGGGTGGTATTCAATGACACAGTTCTGCAAAGTGCAGTGAACTTTCCAATCCTCTCTTCTTGTACTCGCTAAATCTGTTCTGGAGTCCCCCGCCCCCCAGGGCTAGCTACACCCCTGTTCCCCCCAACCCTCCATATCAGATTGGGGGGCACAGGAAGACGAGAGGGAAGTTTTGTTGTGTAAGTGTACATTCCTTGCACTAGTGAAAATACTTGGTTACCGCCCAGTTAGAGTAGCTAGCTAGAGCACGTGTATTGTACCTAAAATAGTACAATTTGTCCCTTACATTTCCTTGTTATTTAAAGGGTTTGCAGAAGCTAGGATGGCATTTACCAAAGCCTAGTTAAATGTGATATCTTGAGCTATTTTAGAAGGTACAAAAATTGTGCATACCCAGTACTTTTTTTCTTTAAAAAAAAATGTGCAGGGGTACTCTAATTTTGACTCAAGAAAATCACCATTTTATAGTTCAAATCGGGGGAAATAAATACAGTAAATCCACAAAAGAGACACAAAATGTTTAGGGGTATACATACCCCTGCGTCCCCCCAGAAAAAGCACTGAACATACCTGTTCTTGTGGTTTAAGATCTTGTGCATATTAATGTCCCTTGTGTAGAAGCAGCTTGTCTGGTGGAGCAAAGCTGCCGTTCTAGCTTCTGGCCAGGGGTCTTGCTGCTGCTTAAAATGAGGGATGAGGCATTGTGCGAATGCGCCAGCAGAGCCCATACAGCACTCTAGCTCAGTGGGTAGAGCATTAGACTCTTAATCTCAGGGTTCGAGCCCCATGTTTGGCAGAAGGTTGAACTAGATGACCCTCGTGGTCCCTTCCAACTCTATATCTCCCCTCCCTCTCTCCCTCCTGGTAAACAACATGAGACTCTGCCCTTACTGTATTTTTCGCTCTATAAGACACACCAGACCACAAGACGCACCTAGTTTTTGGAGGAGGAAAACAAGAAAAAAAATATTCTGAATCTCAGAAGCCAGAACAGCAAGAGGGATCGCTGCGCAGTGAAAGCAGCAACCCCTCTTGCTGTTCTGGCTTCTGGGATAGCTGCGCAGCCTGCATTCGCTCCATAAGACGCACACACATTTCCCCTACTTTTTTAGGAGGGGAAAAGTGAGTCTTATAGAGCAAAAAATACAGTATATCATATGCCAAGAGAACAATATATGGGACATATTTTAGGGTGGCATATTGAAAGTTTTCTCCATGAGACTGTAATGAATCCACTTTGTGGACTTTTGTAGATATGTAACTTTGAAAACTCTGTGTTTCCTACCTCCAGTAATAGATGATAGGGATTTTATTTTTTTTAAGGGAGAATGTTGTGTCTTGCCAGGGAGCCTCAGAATTTTAAGTTAACGCTTTGTTTTATTTAGGGTTTACATAATTTTAAAGGGATTGAATGTTGTGGTTTTGAAATCCAGAATTTTGCTTCTGCTTTTACAGAGTTTTATTTGAGTCTGTGTTTGGTTTTTATTGACATTAACTTGTGTTGATTTTTTACAAGTACGTAATTCCCTTCTGATTTGTAAAAGGTCTGGTGACTAGATACAAATAAACAAATCTGAATTAAGCTGAATATGGCCCCCTGGAAATTCAACTCTAGTTGTAATTCCTCTTTATTGCAGATGACAGAGAGTATCGACTGGTTGCAGAGCCAGAGTGGATTGTGTAAAGTTGATCGTTATACCGCAAGTGATGAGGAGGACCAGAACTGGACAGTAAGAAATTGATAGTTATTTCGGCATAATTGCTTTCTGGAGACTAATGTTGTTGCTTCTTAATGTGATAGGACTGAAGATGTGTTTGATCTTTTACGTTTGAGCTGAGGTGCCGACAGGATTTCCTGGGTTCGGTACACTATATGTGAATTGGGTTCTCTGACCCAGTGACAAAGAGCACACAGATTTGCATAAAATGTGTTTTCCTTTGCAGGTGGAGTGGAAGGCCCCAAAATAAGCCAGCAGCCACAAATGTACAGCCATACCTCGGGTTGAATGTGCTTCGGGATGAGCGCGTTCGAGTCGTGCTCCGTGGCTACCTGGAAGTAACAGAGCGCGTTACTTCTGGGTTTTGCCTCTTGCGCATGCGCAGACGCTCAAAATGACTTCACGCGCATGCGCAGAAGCACCGAAACATGACCCGCGCACGCACAGATGCACAGACACGATTTACGTTTGCTTCTAGATGCGAATGGGGCTCAGGAACGGATCCCGTTCGCATCTAGAGGTACCACTGTAATGTCTTACAGACAGAATCTGAACTGGTGAAGCTTTTCCCCATAGTTCTGCTTCCATGCCAGAAAAGGGCTGTTGAATTTCTGCCTGCCACAGGGGTGTTAAAGGCACAAGAATATGGCTTCTCCCAGTACTAGCTCTAAGCCAAGGCCTAGGTTCCTGTCCCATATCTACTTATCTAGGAGTAAGTCCCAAGAAACAGAAAGAGACTTCTATTATAGCTTAGTTGCATCACACATTGGGGTTACATTCCAGAGGCATCACGAATACACGGAAATCATATATAGCTATTTTTTCGGCTGACAAGGGGCGGAAACCCCACAGGAAGCCCTACCCTGTTGTCTCCCTTGCCTTCCCTCACTCCTCCACATGTGAGCAGGGGTGAAGGAAGGGGGGTGCGGTGGATGCGGATCGCCCCAGGTGTCACCACTGAGGGGAGTGACAAAATGCCGGATGGCACACTTTTCCTGGACCAGGCAATCAATATCCATTAGAATGGCACTTGTGACTTTTCAGTGTTTCCCAGAATCAAAAGAGCGAGGAAGTTGTACTTACTGACTACAGTGGTACCTCGGGTTAAGTACTTAATTCATTCCAGAGGTCCGTTCTTAACCTGAAACTGTTCTTAACCTGAAGCACCACTTTAGCTAATGAGGCCTCCCGCTGCTGCCGCGCCGCCGGAGCACAATTTCTGTTCTCATCCTGAAGCAAAGTTCTTAACCCGAGGTACTATTTCTGGGTTAGCGGAGTCTGTAACCTGAAGCGTATGTAACCCGAGGTACCACTGTACAATAACCACGGGAACTAAACTGTTGTGAAATTGTCTTTTGTTTGCTGTTTAGACCGACTCAGCCAAGCTTTTTCAGCAAACTGCCTCTGACCCGCTCAAAGTCTTAAGCTGGCTCCGAAAAGATCTGGAAAACTGTGCCATCGGAGTCCAGAATGTGTTGAATGCCAGTAACAACGCAGGGGGTGCAAAATCGAGAGACCCCTCCACGACGAGGCAAAACATGCCGCAACGCAATGTGCGTTCCCCGGGCGGTTTCAGTGTCTGCGATGAGGAATTCAGTGTGAACGTCAGCTCCAACAGGGCTTCGCCCACCTTTCACTTGTCCATGAAGGCTTCTTGTCAGAAGGAATCCAAGGATGAAGAAAGCGATGGCTCTACTTCACCAAACACAAATCCTGATCCGGATGACGTATCTTTTTATTGCAATAGGCTTTCCAACCTTGCCATAGCTATGGCCCGGAAAGAGATGAACGACCGGTCAGATGGCAACAACACATGCATACATAAGTCGCTTTATGGCCCTGCTGGGGACCACGGCCACAGGTCTATCGGTGTGGGTACGGAGGACATCAAGCACAATGTACCACCCAAGATGTGTGAAGGCGAATATGAAGAAACCCCAGCTTCTAAGAAGAAGACCGCATTTTATTACAAAGAAGAAAATGCAGAAATACCCAATAAGAGTGACCCTTACAGGGACGAGATCAAAGGCTGCAACCGCAAGAAGCGCTTTGGTCCAGACGAGTACAGCAACTCCCTGAGCAAAGGCATATTGGTTTACGCCAACAACGTGGTTTCCGATATGATGGTCTCGGTTATGAAGACCATGAAGGTGAAGGTGAACGACTCAAACATCGCTTGTGCCGTGTTGAAGAAAGTTCTGCTGAAGCACTCCAAAGAGGTTGTATCTGATTTCATCGACTCCTGCATGAAGAACTTACACGATGTCACCGGAACGCTCATGACTGACTCTGACTTTGTTTCCGCCGTGAAGCGAAGCCTCTTCACGCAGGGAAGTCAGAAGGCCTCCGAAATTGTCCAAGCCATGCTCAATCGGTTACACAACGCTTTGATTGTGCAGAAGCACGTGAGCGAAAGGGGAAAGTCTCAGAGCATGGCCTTTGCCAGTGTCAAGACAGGCTCCGGACATGATGGAAAGTCTCAAAACATGAGGTTTTCTGCCACCAAAACAGAATCTTGCAAAGAGAAAGAAATGACCTGCGCAGAAACCGTGGGCAACCACATAATAAAGGAGGGCCTCACCATGTGGCACCAGAAACAACATGACGACTGTTCAAATCCCCAGTCATCAAAGGCTGGGTGGAATCCAGAAAACCAAGATCTTGCTAACCTCTCAACAGATTCTTGGGCAAGAGACCTGATTGTGACAGCATTGCTGCTGATACAGTACCATCTAGTCCAGCAGGAGAATGCACTGAAAGAGGCCGAATGTGGCAGGAGCGGCAAGGCAGGTGGCACCGGGTTCGGGTTCTTGTCTCAAGAAAAAGGTGGCAACGCCTGCACACTGCCTTTATCAAAACAGTTTGACTCGTTGAAGCAAAGTGACGACGAGCAGTCGGAGACAAATGCCGAGAATGACATGTCAAGTGTCGTAGTCATGCTCATGCAAAAGCTCATCAACGAGACGGTCAACAAATTAGGAGGAAACGCTGGAACTTTGATGGCCGACGAGGCCTACAAGAGCACTTACAAATGCCCCGAGGGACCTGGGCCTTCAGGCGCTTCCGAAGTAGACCACTCCTACGAGGAGGCCATTTCTGGACTGACCAAAATGATTCTGGACCAGTTTGACGTCAACAGGAAGGAAGGAGGCAGCGGGCCCTTCATTGACAACCTGGTGGATACAGTGACCAAACTGTGTCTCATGATAGCCAAATACAGCAATCCTGAGTCAGGTCTGGGGGATATGGGAGACGGGGAAGACACTTGCGGGCCTCTGTATGCAAAGGGCACAGATTCTGCAGAAAGCCGAATAGGGTCAGGGGAAGACACGGTGTCTGGCCGCAAAGTGGTTGTAACCAACCAGAATGCTCCGGAGAACATTCAGAACAAACAGCTTCAAGCCATTCTTCAGTGGGTAGCAGCCTCTCAGTTGAACGTCCCCGTGTTGTACTTCATGGATGATGATGAAGAGACCCTGAATAAGGTACCGTATTTTTCGTCCCATAGGACGCACCTAGTTTTTTGGGGGGAAATAAAGGGGGGGGGGAATTTTCCCAAAAAAACCAGGTCGGGGAAACCGAACCAGGTCGAGGAACAGCGGGATGGCGGCGCTGCGCCTCCCTGCTGTCCCCCGAGCTTGTGGGGCTGGCCGATGTCTGCCCGGGGCGCGGGGCGCTCTGCTTCAGTACACACCGCCCGCCAGGCAGCCGGCTGCTATCCGCAGCCTAGACAGCCCTGTGGGACCTCCCACAGGGTTGCCTAGGCTGCAGATGTGTTCCTGAAGCGCCGGGCGCTCTGCTTTCAGCGCGCCTGGCGCCCTTGGAAGCAGGCTGCTATCCGCAGCCTAGACAGCCCTGCGGGACCTCCCGCAGGGCTGCCTAGGCTGCAGATGTCTTCCTGAAGCCTGGAGAGCAAGAGGGGTCGGTGCGCACCGACCCCTCTCGCTCTCCAAGCTTCAGCGAAAGCCTGC
This sequence comes from Podarcis liolepis, assembly GCF_965112155.1. Classification (NCBI taxonomy): domain Eukaryota; kingdom Metazoa; phylum Chordata; class Lepidosauria; order Squamata; family Lacertidae; genus Podarcis; species Podarcis liolepis. The sequence goes on from NC_139556.1 coordinate 8,216,663, forward strand.
ATTCGCCCCATAGGACGCACCCAGATTTCCCCTTCATTTTTGGAGGGGAAAAGGTGCGTCCTATAGGGCGAAAAATACGGTGAATGGGAAGAAACTAGTGGGGGCATTTGCGTGGGATGGTATTAAGTTGTGCATTTTATTGCAAGAAGTTTTGTTGCCTCTGTATTTCCCTGATACATCACAGATAACCTTTCAGGGTTAGGGCAGGGGTATTGGGGAGTCACCTTCCAATTTCGATTACTCTCCCTCTTGCCCATCCCCTTCTCTCATCTCTTTTCCTCCTGCTGCAACCTCTCCTTCTGCTCAGGCTGGTTTCATGCAGAAAAGAAAATTGCGCAAATGGAAGGAGCTCTTTAGAACCCAAAGATTCCAAATAACTCACTAATCATCAGTCACAGTTTTGACTTCATTCATTGGTGAAAAACCCTGAAAGGTGGAGCAGCCAGACGGGCCTCTTCTCATACAGACCACTTAGAAAGTTGCCTGAATGTTTTGCTTCCTAACTTTCTTTCCAAGCATGCTAGAGACTTTTTTTTTTTTTAAAGTGAAAGCTCAGAGTCTGGGGCCCCTTGCAGGCGTGAGCCCTGGAGCAACTGCTCCAACTGCACCCTTATAATCAGTGCTTTTTTTCTAGAAAAAGAGGTGCCAGAACTCACCGTGAACACTTCCCTCATTTTTTTAGAATAGCAATGGCATCCACCTGAGAGATACAGGAACTGAGTTCTGGTTAGTTACGGCTGAAAAAAGCCCTAATTACAGTGGTGCCCCGCAAGACGAATGCCTCGCAAGACGGAAAACTCGCTAGACGAAAGAGTTTCCCGTTTTGGAGGTGCTTCGCAAAACGAATCTCCTATGGGCTTGCTTCGCAAGACAACAATGTATTGCGAGTTCCTGCTGGTTTTTTTCCCTTCCCCCCCTTTTTCTAAGCCGCTTATCAGCTGATCCGATCAGCAGATAAGCCGCTTAACAGCTGATCCGCTAAGCCGCTTAACAGCTAATCCGATAAGCCGCTAATAGCGCTAATCCGCCAATCCGTCAATGGGCTTGCTTCGCAAGACGAAAAAACCGCTAGACGAAGAGAATCACAGAACAGATTCTTTTCGTCTTGCGAGGCACCACTGTATAATGTTGCCATTGGATGAGTTTAATCTTGTTCAAATGGTATTTGGTACCATTAGTCACATTTAGACATTTAGTTGATACAGAACCACAGAACACAGTTTTCTGGTGGTTCCAGTTCTAGGTCTGTGAACGGTCCAAGAAGATGGTAACACTATTTAGCCCCATGCCCTTTGTCCTATGGGATCCCCTGTACTCTTTAATATCTACATAGACACTGGCAGTAGTCATCTGGGTTTCGCGAGAAACAAAGCAATAGTGGTCCCAATCTTCAAGAAAGGCCAACCCGGTGACCCAGAGAACTATAGACCCATTAGTTTGTTATCGATAAAGGGGAAAACTATGCCTGCCACCTCTGCACTAGATTGCCTGCCTTTCTGAATGCTAATAGCATCTTTACTGAGGCACAAGCTGCATTTAGAGAGAACTGCTCAACTTCCAATCACTGTATAGTTCTATTCCACCTTGCCGAAAAATATTCGAGATCTCTACAAACAAACTATGTAGCTTTTATGGACCTAAAAATCAGCCTTTGATTGCATCACCAGAGCCAAGTTATGGGACAAGGTTCTCGTTGACAATAGACTTTTCTGCCTCATCAAGGCCCTTTATAGTAATAGCAAGCTATTAGTCAGATGTGGTACCCAGGGACAGCTTTCAGGTGAAATATCTATGTCTAGAGGAATCAGACAGTGCTGTATCCTTGCACCCTCCTTGTTTAACGTATTTATAAATGACCTAGAGGATGACTCACTTGGCCACATGCCCAAACTTGGGGTCAGGAGGACTCCATTACTACTGTATGCTGATGACGCCACTATTCTGTAACGTTCCAGACCAGGAGAAACTAAGGAGGTTCATGTCTTATTGCATACAGAATGATCTAAAAATTAACTTTGGGGAAACTAAAATCTTGGGTTTTGAGAAGACATTTCCCCAATGCAAATGGTTACTAGACAGGCAAGCTTCCAATACCGGGGGCTGACATTCCATCACACAACGACATGGACAACCCATAGATCTGTGGCCCTCCAGAAAGTACAAGTTAGTCAGTTGGCCACTCTTTACTAAATATTCCACCTGCCACCAAAGTAAGGTAAAGGTAAAGGGACCCCTGACCATTAGGTCCAGTCGTGACCGATTCTGGGGTTGCCGCGCTCATCCCGCTTTATTGGCTGAGGGAGCCGGCGTACAGCTTCCGGGTCATGTGGCCAGCATGACTAAGCTGCTTCTGGAGAACCAGAGCAGCGCACGGAAACACTGTTTACCTTCCCACCGGAGCGGTACCTATTTATCTACTTGCACTTTGACGTGCTTTTGAACTGCTAGGTTGGCAGGAGCAGGGACCGAGCAATGGGAGCTCACCCCATCACGGGGATTCGAACCACCAACCTTTTGATCAGCAAGTCCTAGGCTCTGTGGTTTAACCCGTGTCCTGCTGCCCAATTACTATATGCCTCTAATATCTGGGGTGGAGGAATAACATTTGAGTTGAATAATCTCCAGGCTAAATTCTTGAGGCCTCTCCTCCAGATCTCCAGATATATGCCTCAGTCAATTTTCATGGAATCTGGGGAATGCCCTCTACTGACTAGGGCCTGGTAGGCTGCCTTAAAATACCAGTTTAAGGTCAACGTTTTCAAACTGGGACTACTCCAACATGTAGCTCAGAACAAGTTTGTAAGGTGCTGGTCCAAGCTCAACGCCCGAAAAGCTTCCACAATTGGGCTGTCCCCATTTCTTCTTGAACACTTGGGCTTTGACATAGCCTTTAAATCACTAAAACAAAACTGTGGGCCATTGCGTACGGTGATCTGCAGGCCCGTTCACACTTATCCTGCTCACCAAGAGCTGTGAGTTTACAGTATGTTGGGACACTTTACACACCTGAATATCTAAAGAACTTGACAGTGATCAACTACCGCAGACTTTTTACCAAGGACAGACTGAATATCTTTCCTTCCGAATTGCTTCAAGGCAGATTTGCGGGTATTCCTTTCTCTGCTAGATTATGCCCCTGTGCAAATCAGGTAGAAGAATCTATACAGCATATTCCACTGGCCTGTAGACTGTACAAGCAGGTCAGACAACAAAAGATTCTTCCTTTAATTGCAAACCCACACAATTTTATGTTAGGCACCTATTAGAGGATAGGATTCCAAGCATATCTTTGGCCGTTGCCAAGTTTCTTTCTGAGGCAGTCAGGATCAGAAAGCACTTTGTATTAGTTTAAGGTCTGGGACAAGCTTAGTTTTATCCAACGCTCAAGTAGTACGTATGTATGTTGTATTTTTATGTACTGGAATCTATTTGTGGGTCTTTGGACTGCATTAAAGAATTGACTGACTAGGCAATGTTCTGTTTCCAGATGTTTTGGACTACAACTCCCATCAGGCCCAGCTAGCATGAGTAACGGTTAGGGAGAACAGAAGTTTAGCTTGGAAAAGCTATGTTGACTTACCCCTGTGCTGCAGTATAGCGGAAGCTGGGCCTGATTGTATAAACTGGGCTTCCATCTTGAGTAGAATATGATTTTGGGAATTGGCTATTGGGCAGATGGTGCAGGAGGGTGGGAATGTGGAAGTTCTGGTGGGTGAATGTGAACCAATACCAGCGCCCCACCCACGCTCCCCAAATAAATCGCACTCATCGCTGTCTTTTCCTCCCAACAGCTTCAGCAACTCTCCACAGTGGCCGTGGACAGGGGCTACAGCGTCGGGGAGGTGATGCAAGCAGTTCTGAAGTATGAGAAGGAAAGGCAGCTGGGGGAGGCCTTGGGCAACTTTGTGCGGCTGCCAGTTCTGGACTGGCTGCTTCAAAACCTGTGAACACGACGGCCTCTCCCTGCGCCCTCCGAGCGCAGGCTTCTCTCCCGTCACAGCATTAATTTCCACAGCACTCATTTGTCAGATATGATGTTATGAGTTTTACTAAATCTTCTCCTGCTGAGCAGTCAAATGAATAAAAGCAAATACTTAAGTGGCGGAGCGGTCTTCATTCCTAGGCGTTTCAACTAAAATGGGGCCTTTGAGGGAAACTTTGGAACTTGCTCCTCCAGTGATGGCCACCAACTTAGATGGGTTTAAAAGAAGATTAGACAAATTCATGGAGGAGAGGGCTTTTGGTGGCTATGCTCTACCTCAGGCTTCCTCACACTCGGCCCTCCAGATGTTTTGAGACTACAATTCCCATCATCCCTGATCACTGGTCCTGCTATCTAGGGACCATGGGAGCTGTACAGGGGGCGTGCAGGTGTGGGGGATTCCCTGGTCCTGAATGGGGTAACTGTGCCCCTGAAGGACCAGATGGCGCAGCCTGGGAGTCATTCTGTACTCACAGCTGTCCATGGAGGCGCAGGTTAATTCTGGGTCCAGGGCAGCTGTCTACCAGCTCCATCTGGTACGCAGGCTGAGACCCTACCTGCCTGCCAGAGTGGTGCATGCTCTAGTTATCTTCTGGTTGGACTACTGCAATGCACTCTACGTGGGGCTACCTTTGAAGGTGTCCTGGAAACTGCAGTTAATCCAGAATGCGGCAGCAAGACTGGTGACTGGGAGTGGCCGCCGGGACCACATAACACCGGTCCTGAGAGATCTGCATTGGCTCCCAGTACATTTCCGAGCACAATTAAAAGTGTTGGTGCTGACCTTTAAAGCCCTAAACGGCCTCGGTCCTGTATACCTGAAGGAGCGTCTCCACCCCCATCGTTCAGCCCGGACACTGAGATCCAGCGCCGAGGCCCTTCTGGCAGTTCCCTCATTGCGAGAAGTGAGGTTACAGGAAACCAGACAGAGGGCCTTCTCGGTAGTGGCGCCCACCCTGTGGAACACCCTCCCTTCAGATGTGAAGGAAATAAGCAGCAATCCTATCTTTAAAAGACATCTGAAGGCAGCCCTATTCAGGGAAGTTTTTAATATTTAATGCTGTACTGTTTTTAACACTTGATTGGGAGCCGCCCAGAGTGGCTGGGGAAACTCAGCCAGATGGGCGGGGTATAAATAATAAATTATTATTATATTATTATTGTAGGCCAAAAACATCTGGAGGGCTGAGTTTGAGGAAGCCTGCTCTACCTCCACAGCTGGAGGCAGCAATGGTTCTGAATGCCAGTTGCTGGAAGCCACTGGAGGGAAGAGAAGTTATTGGTTTCATGTCCTGCTCCATGGCTTCTCACAGAGATCTGGTTGACCACTGTGACAGCAGGATGCTGGACTTAGCTGGGCAGTCTGATCCAGCAGGCTAGATCTGAATTGTTTTCCTTGCGGCAGTTATTCTGTTGCAAATGTTTTAAATACTGCCTTCTTGGCCACCAATGCTATTTGAATTATATCCCGTCTCTTATAGTTTCTCTAGAGCAAAGAGGCTTATTAGCGAGGCCACAGAGCCCTTGAAGTCTTCCTGCACTAATGATTTATCGTTTCACAGGAGCACAAAAGTTATTTGACGGAGGGACCAGCCATACCCTCAGACTTCAAGTTGACACTGCAAGCCATCGTTTATGAATGCTTACAAAATTATGCGGGTGATCTGAGTTCAGATACCACTCCCATTGAAAGCATAATTTCCTCCTCTGAGCTCAAAATACTTTTTTTACAGAGTTCAAAACCACATGGCTCCCTCCAGTGCTTCCATGAGAAAGCAGTAATTTCAATATTATCTCAGCAATCAAGATTTTATGGCTACCTTAATCATTTTGCGATATCATCTGCGTTGTGGAACCTTGTGCTATTATGAGATTCCAACCAAGTCATGGCTAAACCGAATTTGGTTTTGCTTAATGTTAATGATCTGGGAGCAAAAAAAAACCTCAAAAACCCCAGAATTGAGGCTTTCTGGTGAAAGGCTGATCCAGATATTGTTTTGTTCCAGGAAACTCACAAGAAACATAAAAGGTAAAATTAAAGGACCCCTGGACAGCTAAGTCCAGTCAAAGGTGCAGCACTCATCTCACTTTTCAGGCCACGGGAGCCAGCGTTTGTCCACAGGCAGCTTTCTGGGTCATGTGGCCAGCATGACTAAGCCGCTTCTGGTGCATGGAGGACCATGACGGAAACCTGTCACGTGTGGTGACGTTTCTGTGGGTGGCTTCTAACACCAAACCCCTCCTTTCATTTGCTTCTCACCTGAACACAAGCCGGCCATTTTGCTTCCAGTGGCCTTGTGGTGTCAGTCGCTGGATACAGAGGGTAAACTTGGATTTCAACAACACAGTTAGAAAAAGTTGTTTTGAGAGAGATTATCTTGGAAACTGGAATGGTAGCACATATAAGGTAAAGGTAAAGGGACACCTGACCATTAGGTCCAGTCGTGACCGACTCTGGGGTTGCGGCGCTCATCTCGCTTTATTGGCCGAGGGAGCTGGCGTACAGCTTCCGGGTCATGTGGCCAGCATGACTAAGCCGCTTCTGGCGAACCAGAGCAGCGCACGGAAACGCCGTTTACCTTCCCGCCAGAGTGGTACCTATCTATCTACTTGCACTTTGACGTGCTTTCGAACCGCTAGGTTGGCAGGAGCAGGGACTGAGCAATGGGAGCTCACCCCGTCACAGGGATTCGAACCGCCGACCTTCTGATTGGCATGTCCTAGGCTCTGTAGTTTAACCCACATCCCTATCCCATATATAACAGGCATTTAAAATGTGTGTGTGTGTGTGTACAGGGGTCTCACACAATGCCCCTTTATCACTCTTGTGCAAATTATAGGGCTCCTATCTATTGAATTGGGGTCACAATGCAAAGCTCTGGTACCCCTATCTTGCTGCTCTTTCTGATTTTTTTTCTTTCTCTTTTCTGGGAAATGTTTCAAGTTGTGGGGTTTTTTTTTAACACCTGTCGCTTCTGGTGTCCTTAACCACCCTGAGATCTATGGATATATGGCGCTATACAAATTTAATAAATAAAATACGATACGACACTTTAAAAAACCAAACCCCTGACTGAAATAACAGCCCATGAGCTGTGCAAGAAATGTCTTGGAGGTTAGACAGAGGTCCTATGTCTTCACCTTGCAGTACTCACAAGTGAAATGTTCATCCACACCCTTGTTCTGATAAAAATTAATTTCTGTCCCCTCAACAGAGCAAAATATATTCTATTTGAACTGTAAGATAGTACCCATTTCCACTCATACAATCTTCCTCCACACCAAGAAATGTGCACAGACCGTATACAGACAGTTATGTTAAATTTCTGTTCTTGAACATTTTACAGCAAAAAAGTTACCTAAAAGCAGACCACAAATGATATGCAAAGAGGACTAGTCATTGCTTGTACTTGATGGGTGGCAAGATGCTTGTATTTTTGTGCATGACCTTCTCAGTCCTATGGTCTCTCTGTTCTCTTTTAACACTTTTGTCCACCAGGGTTTCCACTTCTTTTTCTGGAGTTTCTTGCTTGTTGGAATCCTCCTTTTCCTCTTCCTTTGCATCTTGGGAGGTTATGATGGGAGATAATTTCTGAATCGCAACGGATAACTTTTCAGCGGGATCAGATTTTATTTCTCCAGCAGATTGGTGCCGTGTGGTTTCATCTGCAGAAAAGGGGAGACACAAAATTTAAGGGGAAATGTATTACTTTCGAGAGCAGCAAATCTAGAATTGCTTTAGGACTTAAATACAATAAAATACAATAAATACAAAGAGGAGTGTGCAAGTAAGGTTTTGGCACCTGATTAAAACACTTTTGTATCCAGCCTTGTGGATGCTGGCATAGTTTAGAATTGTTTTTAACTGTATTAATCACTTTCTTGCAAACCACTTATTTTATATAGAGGTTATATATCGGTTATATATCAAGCAGCATGTAATTTGCTCAGGGTTCAAGCCCCACGTTGGGTGAAAGATTCCTGCATTACAGCAAACTGGACTAGATGACCCTTGTGGTCCCTTCCAACTTGACTGTTCTGTGAATCTAGGTGTTGAAAGTTGCAACACACACAGAAGCCACATTTCTCCTCTCAATTCTCCTCCCCATTCACAAAAATAAACGCAAACAATTAAGCAAAAACCTAGAAACATACATGTCTGCCATTGCTCTCTCTTGACAAATATTAATTATAAAAACCAGCTATCGAAACTGACAACAACAGCCTTCTCCTGGCTAGCTGCAACGAACGTGCTTTGAGGTGTGGCCTTAGGGAAACCAGCACTGAGCATGCTCAGACTGTACTCAAAGGCAGTCCTACTGGGCCAATACTGAAGCTGCTGCTTAGCCCTGGCAACAAGAGATAGAGAAGAAACCTCCAAGCAAACACATGCCTTTTTCTCCTCCTAAGACACAAATAACAGGGGCCTCTTTCTCAAAGTGATGCTTTGGGATTGTGATGGGCAGAGAACAGCAGGTTGACAGAAATGTTTGCAGAGCTTTCCTGAATTTGGACAGAAGAGTAAAATGCATGTTGTACAGGGAAGAGTGTGTGGCTCTGAGATTTGTGGTGAAGGAAGGTGAGGACAGGTGACCTCACCTAGGCCCGAAGTCACCCCCCCCCCCCAAGCAGGCTCAAAGCTTCTCAAAGCTTTTCAAAATCATTTTCTCAGCAGCTAAGCATCAGAAACATTCCGCTTGCTGTAACCAAAAAGATTGCAACAAGGTAGAGAACAGGGCCCATTGTCTTCTCAGGCCTTTTTCAGAACCACATTGCAACTTGCTTTCTCTCCGGGAACCATGCCAAAGCACAAGAATGAAACAACGGGAACACTCTGAAAACCCCCTCACCCCCTTTCCTGCCAAGAGTCCACAATAGTCCCAAGACAGCTTTCTGTACATGCTCAGGAACCTCAACATGGGGCAGGACTCCTGAGGGAGGAGAAAGGAGGAGGGAACTGGAAAGGGGTATATATGCTTGTGCACATACATGATTGTGAACTCGTGCATGCTTTTTGTGACTTATCACACTTGCTCCTTCTACCAGTTCATGGATGGTAGAAATAAAAGCCTTTTCTCCGAACTATTCCTTGAGTGTCTGTTGACTCCCACTTCCCTTTCCCAGGCGCAATATTTTTCCCACCCGAGGGCAAAGCCTCATAAGGCTACAGTGGGGAGGGCTATGCCTCAGGGAGGCAGCCTCTGCTAGAGATACCTATACCTGCTTGAGGTTTCTGTGAGTGGTGCAGGTAGTAATATAATAATTTATAATAATTTATTATTTATACTCCACCCATCTGGCTGGGTTTCCCCAGCCACTCTGGGCGGCTTCCAGCAAAACATTAAAATACAATAATTCATCAAACATTAAAAGCTTCCATAACAGGTATAAGTGCAGTGGGCTGAAAGAACAGGAAGTTTGAGTACACCACCAGGGCCGGCCCACCCATGAGGCTGACGGAAGCCGCCATCTTGGGCAGCAGAATCCCCTGAACACCTTTGCTCACCCCTGCTGCCAACCGCCAGAGAAGCAAGGAGAAATGGCGGCGGCAGCAGCAGCTTCCAATGTGATCTCGAGATAGTTCTGCGAGATGTCTCTGGAAGCTACCACCACCTGGAGCAGAGAGGGTAGGACCTCCCCGTTTTGTCTCTCCACACTACAAACATGTAGCTGTCCATCACTGATGGACTCTCTCCACCTTCATAATCAATCCCTGGGGAGATAAAGCTTCCTCTGTTCTCAGTCCCTCCTTTCTCCCTCTCTTTCCACGGCAAACATAGGCAACCAACGTCTATCCCTGAAACAGCTGGTGGTGAGGGGGAACTGGGCTCAGGAAACAGACATCAAATGTCCTGTGTTTTCTTAGCAAATGCAGTAGCAGAAGACAGACTTCCTCCAACCCCAAAGCAAACAGCGTGTGTGTGTTTGTGTGTACATATCTTGACTTGGTCTTGGAACTGGAGGACACACCTAAGGAAAATGATGTCTACCGTATTTTTCGCTCTATAAGACGCACCAGACCACAAGACACACCTAGTTTTTGGAGAAGGAAAACAAGAAAAAAAATATTCTGAATCTCAGAAGCCAGAACAGCAAGAGGGATCGCTGCGCAGTGAAAGCAGCAATCCCTCTTGCTGTTCTGGCTTCTGTGATAGCTGCGCAGCCTGCATTCGCTCCATAAGACGCACACACATTTCCCCTTACTTTTTAGGAGGGAAAAAGTGAGTCTTATAGAGCAAAAAATACGGTATATTTTCAGTTCATTCCGCCTGCCACCCCACCTAAGTTTCTTTTTCCCCAAAAAATTTTTTTATTAGTTTTCACAATATTATAAACAAAAACACACACAAGACAAACAAACATAAATCATAGCCTTATTGAAAATTACACTTATTAACTTTGTTAAGTGACTTCCTCGCTCCCCCTTGGTTGAATTTCATTGCATGTCCTTTTAACGGTTTTCCAAATCCCAATTCTTATGAAATTCAACTTAAACATTAACATCCTTAAATCTTCACCTTATGGAATTAAACATATTATTTCATCACTTAACATAAATAAAAATCCTAAGCCAATTAAGTATCTGCAAGCTATTTTCAGTTAATTTAACTTGACAAATTTAACTAGATAATCATTAAATTTATTCCACTCTTCCTCACCCCACATCACTTTCTGGGCTGACAGAGGCTGCTTTGACATCCAGGGAACAATTGCCATAGGCTGAGAGAATTTAGGAACCGGGGGGTGGGGGGTGTTGGGATACTGCCAGGGAGACAGAGGGCATCAGGCAGGCCCCATTTGTCGTCTCCGGACAATCACCAGTCTCCCATGGAAACAGCATCCGTCAATTAGCGACACGACCCTTAGAGACATTCCAAGACTCATGCATGCCCTTTCCAGCATGGAAGATTCAGACAGAAGAGCATATTTACAGCTTTATTCAACGTCGGTCAGAACAAAGGAAAAACATGACTGCTTGCATCCGTGTCCAGGAAAACAGCCGGAACAAAAGCTATATACAAAACGGAAACTCCCAGTGAGCAGGAAGTAAACAGGCATGTGACGCACAACAGTCATGCCTGACTCTTTTAAGGTGGAACGGAAACCATATCCTAACAGGGGGGCTATGTGGGGTCCTTTCCATTTGCGAGGCTCAGGCATGGACACCCGAGCTTGAGAGCACTTGTGATGTGGCAATTGCACGGCCCTCTGCTTTCAGAAATTGCCCACACAGGTGCAACTACTCCCTGGGAATATCTGAACAGAGAGGCACGGTCACATCATACGTTTTATCCTGCTCGCCACATTTTAGGGGAGCAGAAAATTGAGTTGTATAGAAAGCAACAAAATGCGCAGCAAGGTAACCAAATAGATTCTGTGAAATGTATAGGTTATGCAAATTCAGTAAATGTGCATTGTTTCGATTATTTTGTATAATCTGTTTTTCAAAGCGCTATGCAATTTTGCAATAAATTACATGAAAAGAGTTTTATTTTTCATATTTTCCCCTGCTTCTGCCCATCATGGGGGGCATATATTGTGTTGCAGCCCCACCATACAATCACTGAAAAATCTTATGCAACAAGTCCTCTGGCACTGACTATTTCGAACATATCTTTTCGACCATAAAAGATGGAAACTTGCTGCTGCTTCTTTATTTGGAGCTGGAATTCTTTGGAAGCTGGGTTCAGCTACTAGTATCCCATAACGTGGCCTTTCTGGTTTCCATAACATAGAGAGAAGCAGACCTCAAGATGCTGCTGAACGTGGCAGGTGCTTCCTGGTGTTTTGGTTTTGGTTTATCTCCCTCTGAAATACCTATTTAAAGACAATTCATTTGGGGGGGAAGAAAGAACCAAGAACTATGAGTCCACCTTTTTCTGGCTGAGCACTCTTATGGGCATTATCCTTCTTCTTCTCTGCCTCGCCTGACTTCGTCGTAGGCTTGGGCTTTTGTTTTGCTTTATGTAACCATGGGTCCTGCATCCAGGAGTGGTGCATTGCATCTTCCGGAGTCATGCGCAGGGAAGGTTTCCATCTTGACATAAAACATATGGAGAACATCAGTATGGAGCATGATGCACATGTATTATACACATACAAACCTATGTGCATATGGGGTTTATTACTCACATTATCCTACACGTGACAGCACACGAAAACACCACACTCATATGGTATGACCTTAAAAGGTAAAGGTAGCCCTGACCATTAGGTCCAGTCGCGGACAACTCTGGGGTTGCTATGCTCATCTCGCTGTATAGGCCGAGGGAGCCGGCGTACAGCTTCCGGGTCATGTGGCCAGCATGACTAAGCCGCTTCTGGCGAACCAGAGCAGTGCATGGTAAAGTTAAAGGACCCCTGGACAGCTAAGTCCAGTCAAAGGTGCAGCACTCATCTCACTTTTCAGGCCACGGGAGCCAGCGTTTGTCCACAGGCAGCTTTCTGGGTCATGTGGCCAGCATGACTAATCTGCTTCTGGTGCATGGAGGACCATGACGGAAACCTGTCACATGTGGTGACGTTTCTGTGGGTGGCTTCTAACACCAAACCCCTCCATCCATTTGCTTCTCACCTGAGCACAAGCCGGCCATTTTGCTTCCAGTGGCCTTGTGGTGTCAGTCGCTGGATACAGAGGGTGAACTTGAGATTTCAACAACACATTTAGAAAAAGTTGTTTTCTCAAGATCTCTACACAATTCATGTGAGAGCTTATCTTGGAAACTGGAATGGTAGCACATATAAGGTAAAGGTAAAGGGACCCCTGACCATTAGGTCCAGTCGTGACCGACTCTGGGGTTGTGGCACTCATCTCGCTTTATTGGTCGAGGGAGCCGGCGTACAGCTTCCGGGTCATGTGGCCAGCAGGACTAAGCCGCTTCTGGCAAACCAGAGCAGCCCATGGAAACGCCGTTTACCTTCCCGCCGGAGCAGTACCTATTTATCTACTTGCACTTTGATGTGCTTTCGAACTGCTAGGTTGGCAGCATTTTCACAGCAGTTTCATTACTGCACATCACATAATACACTCTGCAAAAATCTGAGTGTCTAATATATAGGCACTGCACCCAAAAAAAGGCAGAGGACCTGTTCTCCTTAGAGCCTGAAAGGAGGCAAAATGAAAAAGAAAGATAGATGAGGGAGATCAGTTTGAGAATGCCAGAATGCATAGGTAAGTTTTAAACAGGCATTGAAAGGAGTCAGGTGGGTCCTGGGAGGCAGAGCTTCAAGGGCAATAGATCTAACTTTAGCTACCTTTGCAGCCAGCCACCAATACCTCCCAAGCCACCAAGTGACTGTGGCCTTCTAAAATCACGCCTTTAATTCTGCCAACTCAGCTCACATGCTGACTGTGATCCCATCTATTATCACCCTAACTTAGTGGTTTTAAAACTTGTCTATCAATGAACCTCTTCCCTGCATGTCTGCCATGGGGCCCAAGCAAGTTTATGGAAAACATAAATAGGATAACTCTCCATTAGCGCATGGTGTGAACCAGCCACTTGGAACACATCCAATATGTTCTTTAAAGTTGCACATTCTTTGGGGAGATAATGCAGTGGTAGCCAAGCCGCCTCTCAGGAAAGTTTGTTCACCAGGACTGATATACTAACTGAGAAACCTCTGACAAACTTCCAAAGAACTCCTGGAGTCCCATGTGAAATATGCTGCTTCTTTCTGCAAAACATTGTCATTACATACTCTGGCAATATGGGGAATTAGCAAATCAAAATAAACCTTGCTACCATAACTGAGCAACAGACATTTAACCAACGCTTAAGGACAGAAAAGCAGGATTTAAGAGTCTATATATGCAATGGGCAAAACAAATGAAAGCTATCTTACACAAGGCACTTTTTCAGAAAATCCAGAAATGCACCATCATACGTTTTCAATACAGCGCTCAGTTCCCTTGTGTTCGGGTTTCTTATTCTCCCCCTACTATTTGTAAGATTCTTTGGAGTACCGCTGGAATCTTTAAAACAGAAAAGCAACATTTTAAAACTGTATACTCATTTGCATAATATTTAAAGTTTTGAGGCTGGAAAGGTAAGTCCACAGAAGATTTAAGTCTGCCCAGATAATATTTACCGTATTTTTTGCTCTATAAGACTCACTTTTTCCCTCCTAAAAAGTAAGGGGAAATGTGTCTGCGTCTTATGGAGCGAATGCAGGCTGCGCAGCTATCCCAGAAGCCAGAACAGCAAGAGGGACTGCTGCTTTCACTGCTCAGCGATCCCTCTTGCTGTTCTGGCTTCTGAGATTCAGAATATTTTTTTTCTTGTTTTCCTCCTCCAAAAACTAGGTGCGTCTTATGGTCTGGTGCGTCTTATAGAGTGAAAAATACGGTATTTAGAACAGGGATGTCCAGCGCTGTAATGTTGGGATGCACCCTATTCAATTGGAAGTGCATTTTGCCATAAAAACCGATTCCTTATTTTTCTGGTCAGACTCCATAACAAATGTGGTGCCGTTAGGAGCCAGGAATTCCTAGCAATGTAGCAAATGACCCCAGGTGTAACTTTGCTTAATTCACATGTACAGAAAAATACCTTACAGTGCAGAGCTTACATGAAGCTTTTTGCTCTGTGGGTAAACTTAAAACCCACCTTGATTAGAAGATTAGAAGAACCACCGGAGACCTGGGAAGATTTTGGCAGCATAGACTAACAGTTTGCATCTCTGATCCAGAAGAGTGCCAGTGTTGTTCACAAAACCAGTAATTTTCACTCGCAGAAAAATCTCTCGGAGATTAACGATTTAGTGCTTTAATATTTATGTATTGCAGCCAAAAGCTGCAACAAAAGCCTCAAGGGAATGAATAAATACTTAAAACACATCTCACCTTTCCATCTCTTCAAGGTGGTTTACAATTCAGAATAAAACAATTACATTCAAATCCACACAAAAAATTTTTAAAACCCCAACCATCAGTCTAAATGTATTACGACAAAGGAAACCCAGTGCAACAGTAAACTAGCAATAGATACTTTATTATTGCTTTCCAAAAGCACAAGAGAGTAACTTGGTGCCTAAAGATAAAATAAATTACCGTATTTTCCGCCCCATAGGACACACCGCCCCATAGGATGCACCTAGTTTTTTGGGGGGGGATAAAGAAAAAAAATTATTTCCCCCCAGTCGTGGGGCTGGCGTGGGGGAAGCCTGAGCTTCCCCCGACCCCAGCCCCCAGAGCAGCCTGCTATCCGCAAGCCTAGGGAGCCCGGCGCGAAGTCGCGCCGGTCTCCCCAGGCTTGCGGAGAGCTGCGCAAAGCCCAGGCGCGCTCTTCAGCGCGCCCCAGGCTTTGAAATGCAGGCAGCTCTGCGCAGCGCCCGGGAGCCTGGTGCGACTTCACGCCGGGCTCCGGAGGGTTGCGCAGAGCTTCCTGAAGCCTGGAGAGCGAGAGGAATCGGTGTGCACCGACCCCTCTTGCTCTCCAGGCTTCAGCGAAAGCCTGCATTCGCCCCATAGGACGCACACACATTTCCCCTCCATTTTTGGAGGGGGGAAAGTGTGTCTTATAGGGCGAAAAATACGGTATATTTCTGGGAGGCCTATTCCACAATCCACCAGGCCAACACAGAAATGCTTGATCCCCAAGCGTGATAAGAACAACGAGCACTAAATGAATGTAGACAAGCTGCAATTATTAATTTTGCGCTAGTCTGCACTGCTCTTAATTCCAAGGAAACGAAACCGAAGGCGTGTGTTAGCACCCTTGAAATCTGCACCACTCAGAGGCTGGGGTGTGTATCTAGAGCAAATAAATATGCATTGCGACCCCTCTTGCACAAAGCACCATACAATATGAAGGTCTTTCTTCCACAAATGCCCTGTCCACCATAATGATGGGCACTATGCGAGCAAGTCAATAACAGCAAGGGACTTACCAAAGAACGTTCGTCTTCTTGATGCAGTCTGAATGAAATCAGCTGGTGGAAGACCTAATATCTTTAACACACACAAAAAGTCAGCCTGAAGAGCACCTCTGTTAAGTATATAACAAATTAATGGTCTTACACCTTTAACATGAAGGACATGTTGATATAATGGCTGAGCTCTTTTTTATTCTACCGCAGAGTCAGTTGAAAAGAGGGGGAAACTACCACAAACAGTAAAAATAAGTGTTCTGAGGAACTCATCAGTGGTTCCATCTAACTGGTGGTTTCTATCTGTACTGGATCTGATACTCTTCATCACTGTTATCAACGGCTAAAAATGAAAGTTATGCCTGGCCCAAAACTGGGAGGGAGAACTAACGTATCAGGAGACAGAAATAAAGTTCAAAACTATCTTTAAAACCTGGGCTGGAGCTAATAAAATCTCTGTACATCTAAATCAATTTAGAAACTGACTTTTATAATCAAATGAGAGTGTATCTGTTAAATGGTACATTTTGAGTTTCATGTTCTTCACAAAGAGTTCTGCCCTCCTTTTTCTGGGTCAACTCTATGGGCCTGTTGCATGCCATAAAGGGGCTTTTAATACTTGGGAGTGAGAGTGTTTAAATCACACTACACACATCATCTGCTTGTAATCATTGAAACACCCAACAGGTCTGTGTTATTATCCCACATTTCAATTCCCCGTCACTAGGTGATATTTTGGTCTTTGTGTTCTGGTTTGTATGAGTTCCTGTGGGGATATTAAACATTTCACAGGCACTCTAATGCCAGTGTAATGCCACTTGTATGCAAGTCATTACTGAAATGCAACATTTTATTTCATATTTTGTACAGAAAACAACTGTGTGTGTGCATCTTCGGAGACATACGCTAGCTAATTTGTGTTTAAAATGTTTGTGGTAGACATAATTTTTGTTTGACACATTGAATTCCTCAGACTTTAATAGATAAAATTCACAGGTAATGAAAGAGATGCCTTCGTTTCATGTGAACAAGCATGACTGAAACATGGTGAGATGAGGGTGAGAACCTGTTCAAAAGGCATGGCTCAAACAGAAAGGAGAAGTACCATTACATGTAAAGAATGTGTATGCCTGGAAGGACATTCATGACTTGGAGCATGGAAGGCAGGTTGAGAGTATGGGGGGGGGGAATTGTTGGAGAGGGTATGAACCGTGACCACACTTCCATGGAGTTGTGTCTCTGGAAGAGTGAACCTCTGCATGGCATCTGATTCGCAGTTGGACACATTGTCCCACCCCCTGGCTTTTTGCAGGAAACCCCAAGAGCATCTCTCACAGATGGCTGTCCAACCGCCGAAGACATCCATTTAGGGAGACTGAAGCACCTCTCAAGATAATTGTTCCCATTGCCAAATGCTGTTACCTTTAAGAAGTTTCTCCTGATAGTCAACTGAGATCTACCCTACTGTACCTTAAGTCCACTAGACCTAATCTTGCCTTCTCGAGTAGCAGGCGACAGGTCCTTGCTGTTTTCCATGAAAAACCCTTTCAGATGTCTTAAGAATGCTATCACCTCAGCCTTGTCTTCTCCAGTAGAAATCAGCCCAACCTTCCATATTTGTTGTCCTGCTCTGAATACTCCCAACACCTACATATCCTTCTAAAAGTGCACAGTTTTCCAGATGAAGCCGAACTAGTAAGGAATAAAGTGGAACTTTATGTGACAAATCTTAGAGGAGTTTCAAAAACTACTTGCGATGTTGCAAGAAAGAAAGAAATCCCCTTTGTGAGCATGCATAAGTTCCTGTGTATAGCTAAACTTGTTCTTTAGAGTCTGGGTTGTTTCTGCACACCTGCTAATATTAAAATCAGAAGTTACCTCCATAATGCATGCAAGCTGCTCCACTTCATTCTCCCCAGGAAAAAGTGGGTACCCTGTGTAGAGTTCAGCCATAATGCACCCTAGACTCCACATGTCAATAGGGGTTGCATAGGGGTGACCAAGAATCACTTCTGGGGAACGATAAAATCGACTCTGGACATACGTATACACTGGAATAAAAAGGCAGGGGAAAAACATTGGACAGCTGAAAAAGCCCTGGCTCTGGTTGAGACCAGCCTAACCTCTCTGTGGCTTGGGACCTTCAGGATGTTTGAAGACCATAAGTTCCTCTGTGGGACATACCAGGAGAGGTGGTCCCGTAGGTATGAGGGTCCTAGGCCGTATAGGGCTTTAAAGGTTAAAACCAGCACCTTAAACCTGATCATGTACTCCACCGGGAGCCAGTGCAGCTGGTATAGCAGTGGGTGAATGTGATCTCGCAGTGAGGACCCCGTAAGGAGTCTTGCCGCGGCATTCTGCACCCGCTGGAGTTTCTGGGTCACTGATCCTCACCTCAATGCAAGCCCCTGAGCTCCTTATCTTAACTCCCATCATTTTGGTCTTGACCTCTGGTTTCCAACCTTTTTGAGTCCAAGGCTCCCTTGACCAACTACATTCTATCTGCAGTCTATTTATTTATACATACTTTTCTAGAAGACAGTGTGTTGAACTATCAATATAGCAAAAGTTGATAGTCTAGCTCACAGGTTTTCAGCCTTTTTGGGTCCATGGCTCACTTGACCAACTACATTCTTTCTGCGGCACTCCTGTGCGGCTCAGGAGCCCCTTGACTACAGAGCTGGCAGCCTCTCGCTCCTTTTTGAACACCCTTCTTTGTGGAGTGTTCCCTCAGCCTCCTCTCCCCTCTCTCTGGGAGTCCTCTGGGCAGCAGCAGCCACCAACCCTGGTCTCTGAGCTGCCCCATCCACCCCAAAGAGAGGTACCTCCTCACGATGCCCCCCCCCCAGGAGTTTGGGAAGAGGATGCTCCCAGCCTCAGGGGCCCAACAGAGACAGGCCAAAGGTGAACATGAGGCCAGCATCTTATTCACCTGGGGAGGCAGCCGTGGGCGCTGCCTGGCCTGCATGGTGGAAAAACTCCCCTTCAGCACCGGGAAATCCGTTCCACTTCCCAGTGGGGAGGAGTTGCAGTGGACCACATGGCCACCCACTCCCCTCCGGGGGTGGGGGACAAGGTCCCGCGTCCCCCGGAGGTTCCCAGCCATGTCATTTGTCTGCCACCCAATTCACTGGCTGGGGGAGCGTGGCTGGGCCACGTTTGAACTCAGGCATGAGCCGGATTGGTTGCAGGTGTGAGAGTATTTGGTGGCGAGCCTTGGGCTCTTGTGGCAGTTAGGCATTGGTTTGAAGAAGAGTTTGGATTTGATATCCCACTTTATCACCACCCGAAGGAGTCTCAAAGCGGCTAACAATCTCCTTTCCCTTCCTCCCCCACAACAAACACTCTGTGAGGTGAGTGGGGCTGAGAGACTTCAGAGACGTGTGACTGGCCCAAGGTCACCCAGCAGCTGCATGTGGAGGAGCGGGGAATCGAACCCAGTTCACCAGATTACAAGTCTACCGCTCTTAACCACTACACCACACTGGCTCTGGGGGAGGGGAGGTGTGGCCATCACCTGCCCCTCCAAGCTGAAGGGTATTCCATTAAAGGAATCTGGGGGTGTGGAGCTTGTCCAAAGTCCGGGGCTGGGCTAGGGCCATGCCACGACCCCGTCGGGAACCCAGAGGGAGCTTGAGTTAGTTTGCATCGACGGGGCTCCCCCTACCGGTGATTGACCCTTACTGGATTCCCTGCGTGATGGGCAGGAGTCAGATATAGTCGGGTCAATTCCAATGCCTAAGCCAATACCACTCACATTCTGTAACCAATAAGGTTGTGGCCTAAATTGGCCCAATAACATTAACCTAACATCTGTGTCCTTGTGTCTTGTTCATCAACGAGAGGGTGGTCTCGGGGTCTCGACACGCAACTCAGCTCCCAGGCAGGCCTTGCACACAGTAAGTACAAGAATGGCTAGCGGAACACCTGTTTGCCAGGTCTCCTACTAGTTTGTCCATTCCCAACTGCAAGGACTGGCGGACTGGCTGACTGGGCACCCTCGCCCACTGGCTTGCTTGCTTACTCCAAGGCCACCTCCGCTCCCAGCACTCTCTGCCCCCCGGGCAGCCCCAGAGGCACCATTCAGCTGAGGTGCTTGTAGCCAGGGCTGCTGCAACAAACAGCCATGCAAGCCAATGGGGGACAGAGATGTGAAAGGGCATCAGAGGAGAGAGGGAAGGAAAGAGGGACAGAGGCCGGTGTTGATGGGCCAGCAGGGGGATACTGTAGATAGTTATGCAAATAAGGGATCGAAAGTGACGTTCAGTGATTGGATAGTTTTAGAAAGTTGTTACAGTTACGTTGTACTGGAGCTCTATATAAGCAGGCTGACTGAACCCTTCAGTTCAGTTCTGTTCTGGCCTGTGAATAAACAAGAGCTGTTTGAAGAATCGCTGTGTCGTCTGATATGTTCACCCACAACTTAACAGTTGATTTCCCTTTTTACTTCAAAAAACTATTTAAAAATTCATTGTGCCTTTGTTTCTTACTTCCTTGTGAGCTGCCCCAGGATTATAAATTTATACAGAAGATGTGGAGTTTGAAGTACATAAGTAAATAAATCAAAAATTAAGAAATCTAATAAAGAAAATTACATCTACTTGACTTTTCTGCAAACCTCTTTGGTGTTCATAGCAGCTTGATCCAAAGTCGATAACTTTAAATGAAACCTGCCCAGGTTGGGGTTGGTTTATTAATATGTTCTCCTAAAATGAGGGAAAGTGAAGAAGGGGGAGAGAAAATATCAACACACATCTATCAGGTTAGCAGACTAACAGCAAAATCATTTTTACAGGGGAAAAGCAACCAGCCTGCAAATATATGGTGGTGTCTGGTGAGAAATCCCAGCCTCTTTGACCTCCTCTTTTAGGTGTGACTTATTTTGTGGATGGAGCGTTCATACAGGAACGCAAAGGTCATTCATTTGTTGATATATCAGAAAGAACTCAAACAATGCTTAAAAATTATAGGCTACATTCTGAAGAAGTATTGACCATTCCTTAGCACATGGGTAGGCAAACTAAGGCCCAGGGGCTGGATCCGGCCCAATCGCCTTCTAAATCCGGCCCATGGATGGTCCAGGAATCAGCATGTCTTTACATGAGTAGGATGTGTGCTTTTATTTAAAATGCATCTCTGGGTTATTTGTGAGGCATAGGAATTTGTTCATTCCCCCCCCAAAATATATATATATATATGCAGGTTTTGGTGTCTTCGGGTGTCTTCCCGTGTAAGAGTTGGGGTGTCTAGGCGACGTTTCGACGAGGTCTCACTCGTCATCTTCAGGCTGGTGCTTTCGGCTTCTTGTTAGCCTGAAGATGACGAGTGAGACCTCGTCGAAACGTCGCCTAGACACCCCAACTCTTACACGGGAAGACACCCGAAGACACCAAAACCTGCATTCCTGTACCCGTGAAAATCTACGAAAGCAAATATATATATATATATATATATATATATATATATATATATATATAGGCTGGCCCCCCACAAGGTCTGAGGGACAGTGAAAAACTTTGCTGACCCCTGCCCTGGCACCTTTGAATGCTTAGCTCAGAAGGGCAGAAACCAGGTCAGAAAAGGGCAGGTTAGTCAGCCACACTGAGAACATGCCTCCCTGAGACTTTATCATGTTCCATAGGAGCCATGAAAATTAGCCCCAGAAAGGGAATCAACTGCTGCAGAACTGTAGAGGGGCCGCATAAACCTGCTGGGCCAATCTGCGAAGGAATTATAAACGCCTTCCTTGATGGGGGTCATTTCCACCAACTTCAGATCTCACTTCTCTAACATTGAGCATATAGAACCCTACATGAACAAATATACATTTTTTTATACACCGAATGGCACATTTAAGCCAGGCTAAGGGTGGCAGCAGACCAATTACAGTGCTACCTCGGGTTAAGTACTTAATTCGTTCCGGAGGTCTGTACTTAACCTGAAACTGTTCCTAACCTGAAGCACCACTTTAGCTAATGGGGCCTCCTGCTGCTGCCGGGTTGCTGGAGCACAATTTCTGTTCTTATCCTTAAGCAAAGTTCTTAACCTGAAGCACTATTTCTGGCTTAGTGGAGTGTGTAACCTGAAGCGTATGTAACCTGAAGCTTATGTAACCCGAGGTACCACTGTACAAGGGAAAGTGGTTTTAATATAGACAGTGTCTCATAGAAAACAGACCTTCACTAGGAGTCTGTACTAGAGGAAACTGAAATAAACATCATATCTCTAACATAGGCTAATGCTTTGGTCTATATATTTGGTCATATGACACTCAGTGATTTGGAAAATTCACTGAATGGTTAAAGCTTTCCAAACATCACTGCTGCATCAACATAAAACAGCTATTGTGATGTTGAATGCTTAACCATATGAGAGTCATCTATACGTCAGTATTTCATCACTTCCTTTTACTTTCAAAGAGGTCTAGTCAAGCTAGGTAAAAGGTAAAGGGACCCCTGACCATCAGGTCCAGTCGTGACCGACTCTGGGGTTGCGGCGCTCATCTAGCTTTACTGGCCGAGGGAGCAGGCGTACAGCTTCCGAGTCATGTGGCCAGCATGACTAAGCTGCTTACAGAGCAGCGCACGGAAACGCCGTTTACCTTCCCACCGGAGCGGTACCTATTTATCTACTTGCACTTTGATGTGCTTTCAAACTGCTAGGTTGGCAGGAGCTGGGACCGAGCAATGGGAGCTCACCCCGTTGCGGGGATTTGAACCACCGACCTTCTGATCGGCAAGTCCTAGGCTCTGTGGTTTAACCCACAGCGCCACCCGCGTCCCTTGGGTAGACCCGCGTCCACCCAATGAAATCTAGTCAAGTTTTCCTTCCAATGCAAATAGCAGCTTCAGAGAAGCATTTATTTTTGCCAGGATAGAAAGCAAGAAGATAAGGGTTAAACTTCCCTTTGCTACTTGCAGCAGTAATCACCCCCAGCACCTACTATTTTTTTTTTTTTAAGTGCATGTTAAATGCAAATACACACATAATGTCCCATCTTGTTAGGACCTAACTGACCCCATTCATTGAAATGAACTCATTACACAGAAATACACACACACACGGGGGGGGGGGGGGATACTGAAATGCCACAGACTTAACCTCCATTTTGCAGTAGAATACACAGAATATGGAACAACATAGTTTAAGGGGGGGGAATGTTTACATATTTTTCTACTCCTTGGTGTAAATAACAATCCATAATGTGCATGAGAGTTAAAAAATTAGCCACTGACAAGGGGCCCAGAAGATTTTAAGTGAGGGAGAGAAAAATAATGTTATGCAATTTTGGAAACAATAATCTTTAGTCTTGTCTAAAGACTTGGACTAGAGGGACGTGGGTGGTGCTGTGGTTTAAACCACCATGCCGCTTGGACTTGCCGATCAGAAGGTCAGTGGTTCAAATCCCCGCGACGGGGTGAGCTCTCATTGCTCAGTCACCAGCTCCTGCCAACCTAGCAGTTTGAAAGCACACCAGTGCAAGTAGATAAATAGGTATCGCTGAGGCGGGAAGGTAAACGGCATTTTTGTGCGCTGCTCTGGTTCGCCTCATGATCCGGAAAAACTGTCTGCAGAAGCAGACAAACGCCGGCTCCCTCGACCTGTAAAGTGAGATGAGTGCCGCAATGCCAGAGTCGTTCGTGACTGGACTTAACTGTCAGGGGTCCCTTTACCTTTAAAGACTTGGACTGTGCTTCATTACACAAAATCTGCAATGATATATAAAAATGGTTGTACTTACAGGCTTTAGATCACAGTGAATAATCTTTTCTGTGTACAACAACTGTAAGCATCTTAATATACAGAGGGTGAATCTACGAATCAAACCCAGTGTAAAACCTTGGAAATTATTTTTCTTGATTAGTTCATACAAATTTATACTGCGGGGTGAGAAAAAAGAAAACATTTGCACATTATACTGTGAACAATTTTAAACGACAGAAAATATATAGTCCTTTATTCAACTTCTGACTGAAAGGATAAAATCTGAACACACTTAAAGTCCAAGACCATGTCAGAATATTTACATCCTTCAGAGAAAAAGTATGGCTATCTATGCAGTTACCTCATAAAAGTTTCAGCATCTCTAATGGCAGCTGCTGAGCACTGTGATCAATGAAGCACAGCAGCTAATGATGATTGGAGTGAAAACTGATTTGAGCAGTAGTTGTTGTTGTTTAGTCGCTTAGTCGTGCCCGACTCTTCGTAACCCCATGGACCAGAGCACGCCAGGCACTTCTGTCTTCCACTGCCTCCCGCAGATTGGTCAAACTCATGCTGGTAGCTTCAAGAACACTGTCCACCATCTTGTCCTCTGTCATCCCCTTCTCCTTGTGCCCTCCATCTTTCCCAACATCAGGGTCTTTTCCAGGGAGTCTTCTCTTCTCAGGAGGTGGCCAAAGTATTGGAGCCTCAGCTTCACGATCTGTCCTTCCAGTGAGCACTCAGGGCTCGTTTCCTTAAGAATGGATACGTTTGATCTTCTTGCAGTCCATGGGACTCTCAAGAGTCTCCTCCAGCACCAGAATTCAAAAGCATCAATTCTTCAGCAATCAGCCTTCTTTATGGTCCAGCTCTCACTTCCATACATCACTACTGGGAAAACCATGGCTTTAACTATACGGACCTTTGTTGGCAAGGTGATGTCTCTACTTTTTAAGATGTTGTCTAGATTTGCCATCGCCTTTCTCGCAAGGAGCAGGCGTCTTTTAATTTCGTGACTGCTGTCACCATCTGCAGTGATCATGGAGCCCAAGAAAATAAAATCTCTCACTGCCTCCATTTCCTCCATTGGGCAGTTACCATGCATCAAAGCTGCTCAAATGCCTGGATAGGTCCCCTTAATGACTTCTGATTTTTATATCATTTATTTATTAAATTTTCACCCGGATCTTCCTTCCAAAGGAGCCCGTGGCCGTAAATACTTTGAAAGTTTCATCAAAAAAGATCACTTCCAAGGGGTACAACACTGGAACACCATAAAAATCTTCCCGGTAGGAAATTAGTTCTACCATACCACAGCAAACCGTACCAGAACAGCTTGGGTTCTCAGATGACAGAAAAACCACCATCTTTCATTATGGTTATTCAAAAGAATAGAACCGTAGAAATGTGGAAATGGGAGGGAAATGCAGGAATCTCGACAAAAGCACCTATGTCAGGTGGCCATCTAACCTCTGCTTAAAAACCTCCAGTATCAACTTCAAATCAACTTCAAATGTGTGTGCGCATGTGTATTCATTTTAAAGATATAAAAGTTGGAGTTTCTAAATATTTTAAGGGCTCATAATACATGCATTCCAGTCTACACAAAAAGAAGAGGGAAAGGGGGGAAATTAGATTGTTTTTTAGACTCTGAAAATTAGTTTTGCATGATTTACCAGGAGCGACTGGAAATGCCAAAGATGGTGAGAACCTGTTTCAGCGACGGGATATGTCTCAGGCCAGGCCTGCTCAGATGTTAGTGAGGCCCTAGCCCCAGCCTACCAAAGACACTGAGACCAGGCTGAACTCTGGGCATCTACAGTGGCTTTCTCTCAAAAGAACCCCCCAAAGTGTATTGCCTGGGGAAAGGGTGATGTTATTGTTGTTTAGTTGTTTAGTCGTGTCCGACTCTTCATGACCCCATGGACCAGAGCACGCCAGGCACCTCTGTCTTCCACTGCCTCCCGCAGCATGCTGGTAGCTTTGAGAACACTATCCAAACATCTTGTCCTCTGTCATCCCCTTCTCATTGTGCCCTCCATCTTTCCCAACATCAGGATCTTTTCCAGGGAGTCTTCTCTTCTCATGAGGTGGCCAAAGTACTGGAGCCTCAGCTTCAGGATCTGTCCTTCCAGTAAGCACTCAGGGCTGATTTCCTTCAGAATGGATAGGTTTGATCTTCTTGCAGTCCATGGGACTCTCAAGAGTCTCCTCCAGCACCATAATTCAAAAACATCAATTCTTTGGCGATCAGCCTTCTTTATGACCAAGCTCTCACTTCCATACATCACTACTGGGAAAACCATGGCTTTAACTATACGGACCTTTGTCGGCAAGGTGATGTCTCTGCTTTTTTAAGATGCTGTCTAGGTTTGTCATTGCTTTTCTCCCAAGAACCAGGCGTCTTTTAATTTCATGGCTGTAGGAATCCTCAATTAAAGCCAAAGGTACTGCACTATTATGAATCTTGCTAATAACTGGGACTCACATTTGGGCCTATTCCCCATGGAACCCATGGATCAAGGGGCATCCAATGGACTACTCCCTCAGGATTGGCACAATGAATGATGCTTGAACGTTCAGGCTCCATATAAGGCAGTTTCATACTTTCAAAAATTATAACTGGATCTGCTATATGCAACTTGATACAGAGCAATGATCAGATCTCCATTATACTGCTTAAAGAAATGTCTATGCTTGTGGAATGGAAATGTGAAAACTTAGTGATTGCTTCCCCTCCCATTTCCCCATCTCCAATTTGGGCATAAATATACACAACGGTTTACGTAATTGTTGTTATAGATAAGGAAAAGTTGTCTTACCCTAACAGTTCAAAGGAAATGCAGAAATGATTACGGAAGTAAAAATATTCTTTCATGTGGACGACATTGTGAGCATTGTCTTCATCCTTTTGCCGTAGAGCATTGAGGATGCTGACTTCTACCAAGGCTTGATTATGGAATCTAAGTGCAACAGAAGGGTTTTGGTTTTCATTTTTTTACACAAGCTGAAGCTAGATCATTCCCGTGTGTTGTTGAAAATAGCACTTAAGGCAAATTACTCTTAGCACAGGCACACTACACAAAATACAAAGCTGAATGTGACTTTCTATACTTGTCTGATCACAGGAGGGCTTGTCCCATGTGCACTATGCGTGTTCCTCATCATGTGTTTAGTGTGAAGTCCAGAGGGGGATTCTAACCATGTCAAGCAGTTAGAAACCTCCCCAAGATCTTCACACCAAAACTAGCCCTCGAAACAACTTACAATTTTGAAAACCTGAATATGAATTTTGTTTGTTTAGTCAGAAAGCTGTAACAATAATTTCTACAATTTCTTGTTAGCTGAAAAAATTGTGCGAGTTTTCTGGCTAAACACTGATTAAAACCACTCCCATCTTCTGCTAAAATAATAAAACAAATCACAATTAAATAAAAAAAAATTATTTCTATTCAACTAACATCTAACATTGTGGAATCTTGATAAAGTTTATAAAACTTTTGACATACCGTACCTCTTTTTGTTCCTTATTATCTTCACTGCTACTTTTTCACCTGTCTTGTGGTCCAAACACTTCACAACATGCCCAAATGATCCTTTCCCAATAACAGCCAGTATTTCATATCTGTATGCGATATGATCACTTAGAACCTATACAAAGTGACAAAAAGTGGAAAGCAAAAGTAGTACGTGCCCTTGTATCTCTGGTGCTAGGGTCCTAGCAGATCACAAGCTGAATATGGATCAACAGTGCAATGCAGAAGAAGAAGAAGAAGAAGAAGAGTATGGATTTGATATCCCACCTTTCACTCCCCTTCAGGAGTCTCAAAGCAGCTAACATCCTCCTTTCCCTTCCTCCCCCACAACAAACACTCTGTGAGGTGAGTGGGGCTGAGAGACTTCAGAGAAGTGTGACTGGCCCAAGGTCACCCAGCAGTTGCATGTGGAGGAGCGGAGACGCGAACCCGGTTCCCAAGATTTCGAGACTACCGCTCTTAACCACTACACCACACTGGCTCTAGAATGCTATTCTAGTCTGCATCAACAGATGTCTAGTGTGCAGATCAAGGGAAAAAATAGTACCTCTCTCTTCTGCCACACCTGGAATTCTGTGTCAAGTTTTTGGCACCACAATTTCAGAAGGATATTGACTGGAATGTGTGCAGAGGAGGGTGACCAGGATGATCAAGGGTCTGGAACCCAAACTGGTTGAGGGAACTGGGTATGTTTAGCCTGGATAAGAGGAGGTTGAGAGGAGATGTGATAGTCATCTTCAAATATCTCAAGAGCTGTCACATGGAAGATGGAGCAAGCTTGTTTTCTCTTGCTCTGGTGGGTAGGACTAGAACCAGTGGCTTCAAGTTAAACAAAGTAAATTCCGACAAAACATCAGAAAGAATTTTCTGATGGTAAGAGCTGTTTGACAGTGGAACAGACCCCCTTGGGAGGTGATGGACTCTCCTTCCTTGAAAGTTTTTAAGCAGAGGTTGGATGGCCATCTGTCATGGATGCTTTAGCTGAGATTCCTGCATTGCACAGGGCTAGACTAGATGACACTCAATGTCCCTTCCAACTCTATAGTTCTGTGATTCAGTGACTCCATGAACAAAACACAAGTACATGTTCCATGCATTCATCACCCAGTGACACGTGGGTAGAAGGAATGCAGGGATTACAATAAAGACTCTGGCTCAGATTAAAATCTTCTCATTTTAGATCAAAATCCAAGCTGAAGAAGAATATAGGGCTGTAAATGCTCATCTCATATTTGAGGTGAGCATTTGTTGTTGTTGTTTAGTCATTTAGTCGTGTCCGACTCTTTGTGACCCCATGGACCAGAGCACACCAGGCACTCCTTTCTTCCACTGCTTCCCGCAGTTTGGTCAAACTCATGCTGGTAGCTTCGAGAACACTATCCAACTATCTCATCCTCTGTCGTCCCCTTCTCCTTGTGCCCTCCATTTTTCCCAACATCAGGGTCTTTTCCAGGGAGTCTTCTCTTCTCATGAGGTGGCCAAAGTCTTGGAGCCTCAGCTTCAGGATCTGTCCTTCCAGTGAGCACTCAGGGCTGATTTCCTTCAGAATGGAGAGGTCTGATCTTCTTGAAGTCCATGGGACTCTCAAGAGTCTCCTCCAGCACCATAATTCAAAAGCATCAATTCTCAGGCGATCAGCCTTCTTCATGGTCCAGCTCTCACTTCCATACATCACTACTGGGAAAACCATAGCGTTTACTATATGGACCTTTGTTGGCAAGGTGAGAGGTGAGCATTATGAGTCCCCAATATTCATATTTCTGAACCAGGATTTATTAAATGCAATGAGAAAATTACTCTTCACTTCCTCTCATTGGACAGCTCTTACACAAGATGAACACCAATAGTTCTGCATTGTTTCCACAGTCACGGATGCCAAAGCAATACTGCACTTTCAGCCTCTTACCTTTTTGTAGGAGCCATGATCATCATCATAGGAACTGTTGTTCTCTGCATCAGGATAGGCTTCAATCTTTTTAGCTCCCAGTCCAAGAAACCACAGCTCTCTATATTCCTTAATCTCCCGCTGCTCATACGTTGTTAGCTGATTTTTAAAATGTTTCAAGGCTTCTGATTTGGAGACAAAAATCAAACATTGGATATTGTGTTCATTTATTTATTGCACCTATAAATTCTGCCAAGGAACCCAATGCAGCTTACAATTTAAATACTAAAGCAAACAAATTGTACAAAATATTGATGGACCAACTTCAAGAGCTGATGGCAGTATCTTCCTGGCCTATAAATAACTTAACCATCATGTAATAAATAACTCATTTCCTCATTCTCCCCATCTCTCAGAATATGCTGTTTAAAGCAGTTCCCCAAAAATGCTGGCTATGGCTGCTGGGAGGTGCAGAATGAAAACATATGGAGAGCACCGGGTTAGAGGAGGCTAGTTTAGTTTTAGTGTCCCTGCATCAGTGAGCTCAGTAAAGGTAAAGGGACCCCTGACCATTAGGTCCAGTCGTGACCGACTCTGGGGTTGCAGCACTCATCTCGCTTTATTGGCCGAGGGAGCTGGCGTACAGCTTCCGGGTCATGTGGCCAGCATGACTAAGTTGCTTCTGGCAAACCAGAGCAGCGCACGGAAACACTATTTACCTTCCCGCCGGAGCGGTACCAATTTATCCACTTGCACTTTGACGTGCTTTCGAACTGCTAGGTTGGCAGGAGCAGGGACCAAGCAACGGGAGCTCACCCCGTCGCGGGGATTCGAACCGCCAACCTTCTGATCGGCAAGTCCTTGGCTCTGTGGTTTAGCCCCCATTGCCACCCGCTATTATTATTATCCCTGTAGTGCAAATTGGAGTGGAAAAACTGAAAGGCTGGCCTGAGATCTGCAAGTAAGTTCACAGTTGGGATGTGGTTTGAACCAGGGTTCCCCCCACCCCATTTTATAGCTTATATATTTACCCACTCCAAGTCTCATTCAAGCAAGGTTATGCTTAAAATTCTACAAGGCAGGCTTAAGCAATATTGGGACCAAGAACTCCCAGAAGTGCAAGCTGGATTTAGAAGAGGAAGAGGAACCAGAGACCAAATTGCAAACATGTGCTGGATTATTGAGAAAGCTAGAGAGTTCCAGAAAGACATCTACTTCTGCTTCATTGACTATGCAAAAGCCTCTGACTGTGTCGACCACAGCAAACTATGGCAAGTTCTTAAAGAAATGGGAGTGCCTGATCACCTCATCTGTCTCCTGAGAAATCTCTATGTGGGACAAGAAGCTACAGTTAGAACTGGATATGGAACAACAGATTGGTTCAAAATTGGGAAAGGAGTACGACAAGGCTGTATATTGTCTCCCTGCTTATTTAACTTATATGCAGAATTCATCATGCGAAAGGCTGGGCTGGATGAATCCCAAGCCGCAATTAAGATTGCCGGAAGAAATATCAACAACCTCAGATGTGCAGATGACACAACCTTGATGGCAGAAAGTGAGGAGGAATTAAAGAATATTTCAATGAGGGTGAAAGAGGAGAGCGCAAAATATGGTCTGAAGCTCAACATCAAAATACGAAGATCATGGCCACTGGTCCCATCACCTCCTGGCAAATAGAAGGGGAAGAAATGGAGGCAGTGAGAGATTTTACTTTCTGGGGCTCCATGATGATTGCAGATGGTGACAGCAGCCACAAAATTAAAAGACGCCTGCTTCTTGGGAGGAAAGCAATGACAAACCTAGACAGCATCTTAAAAAGCAGAGACATCACCTTGCCAACAAAGGTCCGTATAGTTAAAGCTATGGTTTTCCCAGTAGTGATGTATGGAAGTGAGAGCTGGACCATAAAGAAGGCTGATCGCCGAAGAATTGATGCTTTTGAATTACAGTGGTACCTCGCAAGACGAATGCCTCGCAAGACAAAAAACTCGCTAGACGAAAGGGTTTTTTGTTTTTTGAGCTGCTTCGCAAGACGATTTTCCCTATGGGCTTGCTTCGCAAGACAGAAACGTCTTGCAAGTTTGTTTCCTTTTTCTTAACACCGTTAATACAGTTGCTACTTGACTTCGAGGAGCAACTCATAGAATGCGGTGTGGTAGCCTTTTTTGAGGTTTTTAAAGACTTTGGTGATTTTTGAAGCTTTTCCAAAACTTTCCCGACACCGTGCTTCGCAAGACAAAAAAAATCGCAAGACAACAAAACTCGCGGAACGAATTAATTTCGTCTTGCGAGGCACCACTGTATGGTGCTGGAGGAGACTCTTGAGAGTCCCATGGACTTGAAGAAGATAAAACGTATCCATTTTTAAGGAAATCAGCCCTGAGTGCTCACTGGAAGGATAGATCCTGAAGCTGAGGCTCCAATACTTTGGCCACCTCGTGAGAAGAGAAGACTCCCTGGAAAAGACCCTGATGTTGGGAAAGATGGAGGGCACAAGGAGAAGGGGATGACAGAGGACGAGATGGTTGGACAGTGTTGTCGAAGCTACCAGCATGAGTTTGACCAAACTGCGGGAGGCAGTGGAAGACAGGAGTGCCTGGCGTTCTCTGGTCCATGGGGTCACGAAGAGTCGGACACGACTAAGTGACTAAACAACAACAATTTACCCACTCCAAGTCTCATTCAAGCATTTGTCTCAATTTTGTCCATCAATTTGCTTCTGTTAAAAAAAAAAATAGTATTCAAAATTTGTACCTGCTGAAGTCAGAGGCAGCTTTAGATTGTGGCCTTTTTCTGTTTCTGTCTTGCTGGACAGAACTATAGCACTGTTTTCACGAGGAGCTGAAGGAAATGATTGGCCTGGGGCTCTGTTTTCCTGCTAAAGAGTAATACGGTGCTTTGTAAAATACTTGCCTTAAGTCCATACATCTCAGCCCCTTTTTCTCAGTCCATCTCTACAGTAAAATAATTTCAAATGAGTAACTCTCGTCTGATTAAAACAACAACAGAGGCCATCTTTAGACAGCTGTAATGAAGGCAATGAAGAACCTTCTGCATCCTTAGGCATATAGGCACATATGTATGGACAGGAACCAGTATTTCTCTGCTGGGGGGATCAGATTTTCCCCACCTTCAGTGAAAAGAATGGACCAAAAGGGCTCAATGTTCCATGCAGAAACCTGGCTGTGTGTTTAGACCAAGAGACACCCCCCTCCCTAGATAAACACACATTTGACTCAAATTTTAGATTTGGTTTTTGTCAGAATTTAGGCCACAACTTTATTGATTACAGAAATGAGTGGTTGCATAGGCTCTGGTTCGACTAGCTTTCTGCACCCTTGCAGGTAGCACTGACCCAGAGCTCTATCATAGGTCAGCCAAAGGTGAACACCTGAGGTGGGTGAAAAGCCCGGGAACAGACTATGTTTACTCCCTAGATGCTCCCCTGGACTCAGGCATAGGCACAACCCATTCTCGGGGGTTGACCAAACCAAGTTGAGTCCCTGGATTCCTTTAACGGAATACCATAGGGATGGCTAGAGCGTTCTCCCATCCCTATCACCTGAACCAGTGCCTATCCGCAACCTTACAAGTTGTGACGATTTGCTACGCGGGAGGCGAAATCCAAATGGCACCAGCCAATCAGCCAAGTGGGGGAAATTCCTGCCGTGCCCCTGTCCCAACGACAGACAACACACGACGGCATGGCAAGGTCAAGCGCAAAATGCCCTAAATATAGGGAGAGGTGGGCGGGTGTTCCGATGCACAAGCCGAAAGAGGAAGCTCTGCGTCACGTGCAAGGGTATATATAGGTCCCTCAACCCGTTTAGACTGCACCCCATTGGCCAGATTAAACCCAGCAACGAGGAACCTACCAATCGGGTGTTGTGGCTATCCAATATACCCACCCACAACACAGGAGGTCAGTCTCCAGGTCTCACCGCAACGCGTGCCTTCTTCTAGGGAGGACACACTCTACAGAACACACCCCATGTTTGTCTCAACCACCACATTCTCATGGGGCCCTCTGTGTGTGTCTGTGCTCTTATCTTCTGCAAGAGGGCACCACATCCTGGATTTGGAGGCAAGGGTTACTCTATATAAGGCCTGAGCTTTTCTACCAGGCTAGGTAGGGTTCCTTCTACCATCAACATGATCTCTATTTACTAAAGAACTCAGAATATCTTCCTGCAATTTTGAAAATCTTAAGAATGCCTGGTAAACGTCAACCTTTATAAAAAAAAATTCTGACACCATGAGATGCACGCATCTACATACACGATATTCCGCAACTTTTCTAACCACAACAATGAAACGTAAAAACGTAGTACTAAGCTCTGTCTGGCTTACCTGATGCAACGCATTGACATTCTGCAAGTTCTTGGCGGTTATTTGCGGAAGGATAGCATCTTGCTGCTGCGGCTTCACAGCACTTGAAACCAAATTGCTCTTAACTTGGCACTCCAGGTGAGGGAGCACACTTATGCTGCTATTTAATTTCTAATGGGATAAATAAAGTTAGCACAAAAAGAAATAGTTTGGATTTGGTTTCATAAAGTATTTAAAACATTAAAAAATAACTTTTGCAGGGTATATGAAATCATGAGCAAACAGATTTACACAGCAAATTGATTAACGAGTTTTGCCTGCTGAAAGAAGTGAACTAACTGCTCCCCTTTGTGTCCTTTAGTGTAGGAAGATCCTGGCTCCTGGACAAGCCAGAGGATTTAGAAGAGTAGAGTGTGTTTCTTCTGCCTGGCACAAAACAATAGGGCCATGGGGGTTGGCCCTTGAGACAGCCCCGAACCGAGCCACCCACTCCGTGAGTTCCCGCACGCTGCACTGGAAATCGCGTCTGCACAGATGCAGACACGCACACTCACACGTGTGTGTGATCCGGCCCAAGGAGGGATCTCTGCTGGAGTGAAGTGGCCCAGGCGAGGTAAACCTTGCCAACCCCTGCAATAGAATCCAGACCCTTCCCACAGAAGTTAGGAAAATAGACTGAGAGTGTTCACCAGGAAGTAATTTCCAGCAGCAACCTGAACTCCACATATGTGGAATCCTATTTGTCCTATTCAGGACAGGAAAGAAAAAAAAGATTTTTTTCAGGAAAGGGGAAATGACAAGGAATGGAGGCTAATTTTTTTAACAAAGTCCCACAGTTTCTCGGATGTTAATAGCCCAGAGACGGAAAAAAAGACCAAGTCCCGACCAGAGAAGAATGGCAGATTAAGTTGACAGATTATGCCAAAATGGCAAAAATGACCGGAAGAATCAGAAACCAGGAATACCAAAATTTTAATAAGAAATGGGGGGAAATTATAATTTATTTTAAAAACCATTGCAAACAGTTAAAAGTTTTAGTAGGATTGGAATAATATTTGTAGTTTAATGTTGAATTTTGAATATATGGAGATGTAAAAGATTTGGATCATTATAAAAGATGCAGGAGAAAATGGTTAACAAAAGGACCCACAAAGGGGAGGAGGGAAGTTCAGGAAATTCTTTGGAATCTTGTTTTTATGTTGGTTGTTGATAATTGACTGCAAAACTTTAAACTGAAAAACTAAATAATTTTTTAAAAAATAAATAAACAAAGTTTCCCTCTCAGTTTGCTTCAGAGTTGGCAAGTTTGCCATGCAGTTTTTCTTTCAAATGAATCGCAAAGCGGTTTACAAACCATACATAACAATAACAGAACAGAACACCACAAACACAGCATAAATCTCACCAAGCAATTAACAAATCATCAGCGAAACAATTACAATCTACAAAATACCATTAACGAAACAACTAAAAAAGATAGCTAAACAGCACAATTGCAACAAAAGTCATATTACAGGGTGAACAAATTAATACGGCATTTAGAATCAATAAAACAATATTAACAGATTTTACCAAAATAGCAACCCAAAAATAAACTAAGCACCCCATAACTCATTATTTTTCACTCTGTTCAGTCCATTAAAAGACACAAACGCAGAACAGTGAAACCAACCAGTTGTAATGTAAAGCTGTTTGAAAGTGTACTATATTATCATTGCCTGGAGACAGATGGAACTTGCCTTTTAGACTTCAGGATAAATAGACCTACAGTGGTGCCCCGCAAGACGAATGCCTCGCAAGACGGAAAACTCGCTAGACGAAAGAGTTTTCCATTTTGGAGGTGCTTCACAAAAGAGGTGCCCCCCCTTTTTCTAAGCCGCTAAGCCGCTTATCAGCTGATCCGATCAGCAGATAAGCCGCTAAAAGCCGCTAATAGTGCTAATAGCGCTAATCCGCTAATCCGCTAATCCGTCAATGGGCTTGCTTCGCAAGACGAAAAAACCGCTAGACGAAGAGAATCACAGAACGGATTCTTTTCGTCTTGCAAGGCACCACTGTATATGTTTACTTGGATCACTTGTCCTGCTTTAATAAACTCATCAAGATTTCCTCCCTCTTTTTTTTAAAAAAGTGCACCTTTTTCTTTTCTTCAGAAATCATAGTAATAGTAATTTAGGACATGATTTATGAAGAGTTTTTAAAAATGCTAAAACATACATTTCAGAAAAAAACAGAAACCCAGAAATGTTTTTATTAGGCATTTTAACAATAAACATTCTAAACGAAACCAAAAGACTGTTTCTTTATGCAGTTACAGCAGCCAGAATCTTAATAGTGAAATATTGGAAGAACGAATCAACACCAACAAGAGAGGAATGGCAATTAAAATTATGTGAGTACTTGGAACTCGCTAAAATGACGGAGTTAATAAGAAACAAATCGGTAGATAAGGTTGAAAAATAATGGGAATGTTTTAGTAACTATTTGACAAAACACTGTTCCAATAATAACACTTGGCTGTGTCTAGAATAAATTTCACAGATAGAAAAACATTACTTTTTCACCCCAAGGTGAGGACAAACAATTAAATACAGATTAAATAGGAGTAAATTGAATTGAAACCGCAAAGAGTTAGGCGGAAGTCAACAAAACAATAAATTGATAAGGGATTCAATCCAACATGAAGGATTTTGTGTACAAAATACCCTAGTATTGGTTTGAATTGGTTGAATATTGCTTATTGATCGATGGGAATTTTTAGTTTTAACACTTTTCCGGTTGTTTTTCTTTTCAATGTTATTATAAGTATATATTTATAATATCTTAGATTTCTAAACAATTTTACTATGTATATTGTAACATTCATCTTAGTCTAAGAATGCTGTAAGATTGACTTATCTTTCCCTTTTTTATGTTTTTTTGTTTTTCTTTTGTGAAAATTTTGAAAATTAAAAATTGAAATAGTAATAGTAATTTAGCTAAATCATAGCAGCTTCAACTTAACACAGAATATCCAAGTTAAAATATACTTCTGTTCCCATACTGTATGGCGGAATGCCCATATCACACTGCAACAGCCGTATTATGAACCAACATAGACACACACAGTTTGCAGGAAAGAAGCAAAACAAACTTTCAACAAGGGTTACCTTCGGCTGCACTCTGCGGTTCCTCCTCATTGGTAAACAACAGACGTTGAAGACACTGAGATCACAAAAGTTTGGGGCACGTCTTTCACACCCCATAATGACAGAGCTCCATGATTTAGGCCTGTCTCCATTAAAATGTTCACTCTGAAAAGTGAAATCCAACACCACTCTTTTTCTAATCCAAAAATGTCACAGCAAGATGGAATCTATGAATAATATTAGTCAAGTGTTCTATTTTGAAAAACACAAAACAAAACATCCATCTTTAGTAGATTGATATTTTAATGTTTCTCTCACAACATGACCTCAGTAAACATGAAGGAAATTGTGAATATTCGCATATTCTGTATGCAGGTGTGTCGAGGAAATCCTGGAGATGTTAACAGGAGCACGTTTGTCAGTGAGAATAATGAGTGAATCTTTATTTGCGACAGCCATCAGTAAGATGTCAGTGAGATTCATTTCTACAAAAATGTTTCCCGAGAACCAATATGTATAATTTCTTCTCTTGTTATTAAAATAAATATTATTCTCTTTCAAAAATAACAAGCACCACAGGCGATTCGGCCTCTACAGAAAAATTATAGGATTAGAACAGAAACATATATGTGCCTTTTTATAACTTTTGCGGCTTGGTTTATATATATATATATATATATAAAGCAGACCTCATTGAAAGTTTCTATGTAACTTTCTCATTTTGCTATTTTAAAAATGTCTATGACTTCAGGAACATAAAAAAATTCACATACGCCAATTATATTGCTGCAGAACTGGGGAAAATTGAGGATGAGAAAGCAAAAGACAAAAGAAAATTTAGAAAGTGTCAAAGGGCAAGGGTCATCCCACGTGAGACAAAGATGAAGAGAAACATTATCAGAACATAAAAACAAGTTTGGTTTCAATTTTGTCACGAATAGCCCAACATCCTGAATATTTAAGGAAAAACCATCTTCCGCAGAAACTGCTGCTTGCCTTCTATCACTGTGCCATTGAGAGCGTGCTCACTTATGGCTTATGTGTGTGGTACGGAAGCTGTACTACCCAGGACAGGATGGGGTTGTGCAGAGTTGTTAAGGCAGCAGAGAGCATTCCTGGCTGCCCACTCTCCACCTTAGAGCAGATTTATGCCACAAGGTGCCATAGGAAGGCACTGGACATAGTAAAAGATCCATCGCATCCTGGTCACTGTCTCTTCGAGCTCTTGCTGTCGGGACGGAGATACAGGACGATGAAGACAAGAACGAGCCGTCTTAAGAACAGCTTCTTCTCCAGAGCGATCTCGGCCCTGAATGGGAAGCCCGGACTTTGAAAGTCATCTAATCTCCCTTGCTGTATTATACTGTATTGTTTAATTAGTGTTTTTATGGAGCAGTCAAGTAATTTCGTTGTCCCCGAAGGGGGCAATGACAATAAAGATATTATTATTATTATTATTATTATTGTTATTATTATTTCAATAAATTTCTACAGCTATTTATTCAGTTATTTTAAAGTTGAACTGTTTTGCAGGAGCACCGTCACGAACTGGCTGGATGCGGAGTGGTAGAAGGAACCGGCTGGGGTTCCCAATGGAAGAAGGCTCAGAGTCAGGGGGTTGGTGGTGGGATGGTGATGGGAAGTCAGAAGGAGAAGAGGGAGGAGGTGGTTTCAGAAGCTGAAGAGATAACAGGGTTTAGTGAGCTGGGAGAATCTTCTTCTTCTTTGATGATCACTCACAGCCAAGTACAGTCATACCTTGGGTTAAATACGCTTCGAGTTGCGCGCATTCGAGTTGCGCTCCTCGGCAACCCGGAAGTAACGGAGCGCGTTACTTCCAGGTTTCGCCGCTTGCGCATTCGCAGATGATCAAAATGACATCACGCGCATGCGCAGAAGCGACAAAAAGTGACACGCTCATGCGCAGACATGCCATCGCTAGTTATGTTTACCTCTGGATGCGAACGGGGCTCCGGAATGGATCCCGTTCATATCTAGAGGTACCACTGTAAGATTGTCTTCCATAAACATTTTAACAATGAGTCCGTAAGTGACTGTGAAGGCCAATTCTGGATCCACATGTCCTTCCACAGTGGGGACATTGGTTTCCGGGCAGGAGTTGAT
The DNA here is from genome assembly GCF_965112155.1 of Podarcis liolepis. NCBI lineage: Eukaryota > Metazoa > Chordata > Lepidosauria > Squamata > Lacertidae > Podarcis > Podarcis liolepis. The sequence goes on from NC_139556.1 coordinate 8,255,225, forward strand.
CACGGTGTGGATTTGCCAAGCATACCTTCCTCTTAGAATGTTTCTCCCTTGCATCCTGAGTTTGAGTGTCTTCAAAGCCCATGACACCTTTCGTAAAGGCTGTTCTCCAACTGGAGCGCTCGCAGGTCAGTGTTTCCCAGTTGTCAGTGTTTATACTACATTTTTAAAGATTTGCCTTGAAACAGTCTTTAAACCTCTTTTGTTGACCACCAGCATTACGCTTTCCATTTTTAAGTTCAGAATAGAGTAGTTGCTTTGGAAGACGATCATCAGGCATCCACACAACATGACCAGTCCAATGAAGTTGACGTTGAAGAATTATCGCGTCAGCACTGGTGATCTTTGCTTCTTCCAGTACACTGGCATTAGTTCACCTATCTTCCCAAGTGATGTGAAACAAAATTCGGAGACACGGTTGATGGAAACTTTTGAGGAGTTGAAGATGACGTTTATAAGTGGTCCATGTTTCACAAGCATACAGTAAGGCTGGTAGTACAATAGCTTTGTAAACAAGCAGTTTGGTTTCCCTGAGAATGTCCCAGTCCTCAAACACTCTGCACTTGAATCAGGAGGAAGCTGAACTTTCAGAGCTCAGGTAATGCTGGTTTTCGGCATCAATGTCGGCCCTTGTGGAAAGATAACTGCCAAGGTAGGAGAAGTGATTGACATTTTTCAACGTCACAGAGAGCAGTCCAGAATCAGAGACAAAAGTAGAGGGGGGCTAAAAGGCAAAGGTGAGGAAGCCAGGTTGTCTCCCCCTCCTGCTGTGACCAGCTTCACCCCCACCCCCAGTCTCCCAGGACCAGAAGAGATATGAAGAAGACAGACAAGATGACAAAGTCTCAGATTGCTTAGGAAGGACCTGGGGAAGGAGGAGACTTCGGGAACTGTGGCAAAATTCAGATTTGTCAAACAAGCCTGAGTATTTGCCACACAGCACCATGCAATTAAAAATAGAAATTTACACCTCAGACAAAAGCAGCCATCCCAAAAATTCTAATGTAAGGTTTGAAGATTAGAGTTTTGAGGTCCTATGTGGAATATCAATTTGCAGAGACAATTTAGATTAATAATAATAATTTTATTATTTATGTGCTGCCCAACTGACCGGATCTCCCCAGCCACTCCAAATATTAAAAACACAATAAAACAGCAAACATTAGAAACTTACATTGACATTTCCTTGACGTCTGATGGGAAGACATTTCCACAGGGTGGGCCCCACTAGTGAGAAGGCCCTCTGCCTGGTTTCATCTTATTATTTAGGCTTCATATTTTAACCACATATTTTAAAAACATTTAACATGCGCTTTACGAAAAGGCACCTACACAGAAAAGGGATTAACAGGGCAGTCTGGTCTTGAAAGTCTAGGGGGAAGTACTGAAGAGATCTGGTGTAAAACCAAGGGAGCTTTAAGACAGAGATTGCAGGTATTTTCTATTACAGTGGTACCTCGGGTTACATACGCTTCAGGTTACATACACTTCAGGTTACAGACTCCGCTAACCCAGAAATAGTGCCTCAGGTTAAGAACTTTGCTTCAGGATGAGAACAAAAATCGTGCTCCGGCGGCGCGGCGGCAGCAGGAGGCCCCATTAGCTAAAGTGGTGCTTCAGGTTAAGAACAGTTTCAGGTTAAATACGGACCTCCAGAATGAATTAAGTACTTAACCCGAGGTACCACTGTAGTTGCTTGTGCTGCTATGCTTAAATAAAGTGATTTGTGAACTTCTAGAACAAGAAAGTGTGGTTGCTCCCGGTTTGATTGCGGCTGCTGTGATAGCTTTCCGAAGGGCAATCGTGTCCACTCTGCAAAAAACAGCTTCTGCACTACGGTAATGTTGACCAGTTCCTAGGCAGCATATCACTGAGAAGCACCTTTGATGTGACAGTCACCACTGGTGTGTTGACTTTGGGAACAGCTGGAAGATATGTCCTTAGGTAGATGGTGGAACTTACTGCAGAAGACGTGAGTAGCTTTATGCCATCCTTTGCATAGCAGATTGTGGAAGCATATCAGAAACAGAGGTGTTGTGGAAGGAGGTGCTGCTGAATAAAGTAGATGCTATCTTTGCCAGCTGGATGCTGACTGTGTAGCTTCTTACTTTGCCAGCCAGATTAATCCAGCCAGAAATTTTCCACTACCCAGCAAGAAGCCTGGGAAGGAATGCCCCAGAGTAGTTCTTCCATGACCTCCTACTCCCCTGAACGCTCCTCTTCCTTTCTGGGATCCAAGCACAGCTGGAACTGTGGAAAAGTTACAAAGGTATTGGATCTTCCCCAGATTTTTCCTTCTTCCTGAGCATGTTCATCAGGATCCCTGCCTTATGAGGAGGATTTTGTGGGTTTCCAGGGTTCCTCTGTTTTCTGGGCAAGTTAAAAGGTACACGGGACAGTTCTGTTGGACGATGCAAGCTCTGTGCTCACAGCATGTTACAGAGGCCTGGAATTTCTTGGGTTTAGTGCTGGTTGTCCCATGATGGTGTCTGTTTTTGGAACCTGATTTAGAAAGGCTACAAGATTGCTGAGTTCTCTTTTTTTAATTTTTATTGATTTTAACATATAAATTATAAAATGTACCACAAAACTTATCACTTATACAATCTTGTTAGACTTCCATCAGCACCTCTGATGATCCACCGTTTTAACCACTTCTTATGCATTTCTTAACTTTATATTGCCTTCATATCTCTTAACAGATCATCCTTCCCCTTCTCCATTTTTGCAATACTTCTAATAATACTCCTCACAAAACTTCTTGCAAATCTACAAAAGTCGTCTCATCTTCACAAATACTTTTCAAATAGTCCGTAAATTTACTCGTCTTCCGTGAATTTCTGGTCCCGCTGGTTTCGAATCCTTCCTGTTAGTTTATCTAGTTCTGCATAGTCCATTAACTTCATCCTCCATTCTTCAATCATTGGTAATTCTTCTTGCTTCCATTTTTGGGCCAGTAATATTCTTGCTGCTGTTATTGCATATAAAAAGAGCTTATATTCCTTTCTATTTATATCACTCCCCACAATGGCCAGTAAAAATGCTTCTGGTTTCTTTATGAATGTATATTTCAACATTTTTTTCATCTCATTATATATCATCTCCCAGAAGCATTTCACCACAAGATTGCTGAGTTCTAACCGCCTGTTCTGTGCCTACAGGGTGAGCAGTTTTCGGGCAACTCCTGCTCCCACTCCTAGAACAGCCTTCTGTTAGGGGATTTAACTCATATTCCCTTCATTTTGTCTTCAGGTGTAGTATTTGTTTGAGCTGATATGAGGGAAGCACTTGTCCATTGGCAGCTTCCAGCCCTCACGTACTTTTAGTCACTCTGCTGGTCTCGGTTGAGAAGGTCGACAGTGGCATGGGGTGGCTGGAGGTAGATGTTGGAGGTGAGCCCTTTTGGAGCTTGTCTCTGGCAAAGAAGGCATGAAGTCCTTTGGGGAGTAAGCCCTTCCACATCCAGCTTTATTTCATAAGACTGTTGTCCCGATCCCAGGCAAATGGCCTTTCTCCCATGCTAGCTGCCCTCCTACAATGGAAGGGAAAGCTACTTCTGAAATCAAACTTCTACATCCAGCTTTTGAAAACTGCTCGTAGAGGGCTCATCTAATGATGTTATCTGTTTTCTGGCATATAAAGGGCTGATGAATAATTGAAAGAATAATTGAAATTAGGTTCGGAAGTCATACCCGTAGATACAGCCCAGGTATTGGACTGAGACATTCTGTAAGATTGTAGATATTCTAGATATTCTAGATATTTTTGGATGTGGTTGAGGAGTATAATTTAACAATCTCCATAGAAGGGAATTCTGAGCTTTATATAAAAAAAGGAAATTTATGAAAAAGGAAGAAAGAGATTGTGAGCCCTTTAAGGGAGAGATTTAGCTGTAAAATATATAAAGCATGAAAATAAGGATACAATGTTGGGGGGAAATGGGAAAAAGGTGGGGGGGGGACCCCAGGTGAGAGGAAGACATCCCGACAAGAAGAAATTAAAGATCTAGACTTTTTATGGTTAAAAATTAAGGAGGAATTTAAACAAAGTGAATTACACATGGAAAATAAATTAGGAGAAGTGCAGGAGATGATAGACAGAAAGATAGTGGGAGCAGTAGGAGAACTCTCCATTAAAATTCAAGATTTATCAGCCAAGTCAAAAACAATTGAGGAAGCTAATAAAAAATCCAAAAAGAGATGAGAGAACAGAAAAAGGAGACAGAAAAAATAAAGGAAGAAATGAGAGAGATGAATAAAATGCAGGATCAAATATGGGATAACTTAGCTATGACAGAAATGCGACAGAAACAGCTTCATTTAAAATTCAGAGGAGTAGGAGAAGAAGCGAAGGAGAATATAAAAGAGAAAATGATTATCTAAATGGCTGGAATTGAAAGAAGAGGTGGCGTACACGATAGAGAATGCTTTTAGAATAAGAATGTGATCCCAGCAAACCAAGGTAAAAAAAACCTCTTGGGGACTGTCTAGTAATCTTCAATTCAATCGAGATGAAGAACTTAATATTAAAAACGAGTTATCAAAAAAAATTAATAATTGAAGGCAGACCAATTATTATTTTCAAAGAAATACCAGTTAGACTTCTGTGCAAAAGGGAAGGATATAGACAAATAGTAGGCGTTCTGAAGAGGAATGCCATACAATACAGATGGGTGTTCCCTGAAGGGATTGCCTTCTTTTTTAAAGATAAAAGATTTAAGCTGACAGATACCCAAGAGGTGGAAAAATTCCTGAGAAGGTATGAGAAAGAGCTTGGTAAAGTTGAGGATAGGTTAAGAGATAGAGAGGGAAGCAAAAATGAGAGAAGAGGAAATAAAGAGAAGAGAGGGGTAGGGGACGAGAAATAAGACGAAGAAGAAGTAGAAGAGGAAGAAGGTGCTGTGGGGGGTGAAGAAGTAGAAGAGGAAGAATATACAGGGAATAGAAGCTCCAAAACACAAGTTTGAAAACTCAAATTGAATAAATAGAAGCTAATTTTAATAATGTCTTTGAATTTTTTGTCCTGGAATGAAAAATTTAAAAGGAATAAAATAGAGAAAGTTTTGAGGAACAAAAACTATGATGTGATTTGTTGTCAAGAGACACACGTCGCCAAAAAACACAAACATATATTGATAAATAAAAGGTTGGGAGTTGAATTTATTAACTCAGATGTAAATAAAAAAAGAGGATTGGTGATTTATGTCAAGGAGAAATGGGATCCTGTATTAATTTGTAAAGATGATGAAGGAAGAATCTTGGGAGTACAAATCAATCACCAAGGTGAAAAATTTAATGTGGTAACCGTCTATGCCCCAAATACAAACAAAGCAGAGTTTTTCAAAAAATTGGAACAAGTATTGTTAGAATTAGAAAATCACAAATTAATTCTGCTCGGACATCTGAATGGAGTACCAATACCAGAATTAGATAGAAGCGAAAAAAAGAGGAAATCAAACCAAGGGAAACTTCCAAAATCATTTAACAACCTTGAGGAAAATCTAGATCTGATTGATATCTGGAGACATAAAAACCCAATAACGAAACAATTCACACACTTTTCAGAACCACACCAGAGCTGGGGCAGAATTGATCAGATATGGGTCTCAAGAGAACTATCCACAACAACAACGAAATGTGAAATACAACCCAGAACCCTTTCTGATCACAGCCCAATTGTTTTGGAAATAAAATGTAAATCATCTGCGCCATATAGGTAGAGAATGAATGAATATTTATTTGAAAATGACGAGGTGATCGAGAAGGCTAAAAGTACCCTGAAAGACTATTTTGATTTAAATCTAAATAAAGAAACAAAAATTGATATAGTTTGGGACGCCAGCAAGGCGGTTTTAAGAGGATTCTTAATTCAACAAAATAATTATAGAAGGAAACTAAGAGAATTAAAGAAAGAAGAAATTATTATTCAATTAAGAGATTGTGAGAAAAAATTAATAATAAACCCCAGGGATGAAAGGACTAAACAAATCTCTAAAATGTTACAAACACAATACTCAACATTAATAAGTCAAGAAGTAGAATGGAGAATTAAATCAATGAAGCAAAAATATTTTGAATCCGCAAATAAAACGGGGAGATTACTGGCGTGGCAACTAAGAAAAAGGAAAAAACAAAATGTGATCAACAAATTAAAAACACAAGAGCAAATACTGGAAGATCCCAATGAAATAAAGGAAAAGTTCCTTCAATTCTATGAAAATCTGTATAAAAAGGAAGATGAGGACATAGCAGAAATAGAAAAATATCTGGAAAGAAATGGAGGAGAACACTTGATGGATGAAGAAAAAACTCAATTAAACAAACTAATAACAACAGATGAGATTAAGGAGGCAATTAAGAAGATGAAACTGGGGAAAGCAGGTCCAGATGGGCTGTCATCTAAGTACTATAAAGTTTTAGAGGAGTATCTGGCCCCGGTACTATGTGATGTAATGAATAATATTCTACGAGGAGGGAGGATACCTGATTCCTGGAAAGAGGCACACATCACGTTGATACCTAAATTAGACTCAGATAAATTGGATATAAGAAATTATAGACCGATATCACTACTTAATAACGATTATAAAATCTTCGCAGAAATAATGGCGAACAGACTTAAGAAATACTTAATAAAATCTATCCATAAAGATCAAGCCGGATTCCTCCCCAACAGGCAATTAAAAGATAACGTAAGGCACATAATAAATATTATTGAATATGTGGAATTCAAGAATGATACCCCCGCGGCATTAGTTTTCATCGACGCCGAAAAGGCTTTTGACAATGTATCCTGGCGGTTTCTATTAAAATGCATGGAGAGGGTAGGGATAGAGGGCCCGTTTATGGAAGGAATAAAAGCGATCTATTCAAGCCAAAGGGCTAAACTAATTATTAACAATAATTTAACTAATTCGTTTGTGATTTCAAAGGGTACAAGACAGGGGTGCCCTCTGTCTCCTCTTTTATTTATTATGGTGCTGGAAGTAATTACAAATAAAATAAGGAAAATCAGAAATAAGAGGAATCAGAATTGGAGTAAAAGAGTATAAACTAAAGGCCTACGCCGATGATTTGGTAATATCGTTAGAAGATCCAGTAAAAAGTGTCGGTAAAGTTCTAGAGCTATTAGAGGAATTTGGAAAACTGTCCGGCTTTAAATTAAATAAAGTAAAAACCAAGATGTTGACAAAGAATTTGGCCGAAGACTTAAGAAAACAGCTAGAGTTGCAGCCAGGAATCAAGGTGGTTGAAAAGGTGAAATATCTGGGAATATGGGTCTCCACGAAAAATATAAACTTAGTAGAAGATAACTATACTAAGACCTGGAGAGAAATTAAAAAAGACCTAGATATTTGGAGTAGGATAAAGCTGTCCTGATCAGGAAGAATGGCTGCAATTAAGATGAGTATTCTTCCAAGACTGCTGTTTTTATTTCAGAATATCCCGGTAATTAGAGGTACGGCAATGCTTAAGGATTGGCAGAAAACCCTTCCCAGATTTATTTGGCAAGGCAAAAGAGCAAGAATTAAATTTAAACTATTCACAGATCGAAGAGATAGAGGAGGGTTTGCTGTTCCGAACTTGAAACTTTACTATGAGGCCTCGTGCTTTTGTTGGATTAAAGAATGGATTGTCTTGAAAAACACAGATTTGTTAGACCTTGAGGGATTTAACACTAGATTCGGTTGGCATGCATATCTGTGGCAGAATAAAGGGAGGGTACACAAAGGCTTCTCTAACCACATCATCAGAGGTTCGTTGCTTGAGGTATGGGATAGAAACAAAAGACTTGTTGAGAAAGATACCCCCTGGTGGTTATCACCAATTGACATCATAACAATTAAAAAACTGAACATGGAATGTGAAAGATGGACTTATGAAGACCTCCTGGTAAGATCAGAAAAAGATTGGAAAATCAAAACATATGAAGGGTTAAAGGATAAATTAACAGGATGGCTACAATTTCACCAAATTAATGCCCTATGGAACGAACATAAAAAAACAGGAATGAATGAAAAAAAGTCCAGATATCAGGTGGAAATACTAGAAGGCAATTCCAAACTTTTATCCAAAATGTATAACCAACTATTAGACTGGGATACTAAGGATGAAGAAATTAAGGAAGTTATGGTCAAATGGGCTATAGATTTGGGATATAACCTAGAATATGGCAGGTGGGTGAAACTTTGGAACAAGGACATGAAATTCACAGCATGTGTTGGACTCCAAGAAAATATGGAAAAAATGATGTACAGGTGGTACATTACCCCTGTAAAATTGGGGAAAATGTATAAGACCGGAGACAAAACATGCTGGAAATGCAAAACCAAAGAAGGTAATTTCCATCACATGTGGTGGACCTGTGAAGAAGTGAAAAGGTTTTGGGGACTCATTTATGATGAATTAAAAAAAAATATTGAAATATACCTGAAGCCTTCCTCCTGGGAATGGTCGGAGAGGAGATCAAGAAAGAAGGCCAAACAAGCTTCCAATATGCAACGGTAGCCGCCAGGATTTTGCTAGCGCAAAATTGGAAAACCCCTAATATCCCAACTGTCAGAGAATGGCAAATCAAACTATTTGAGCATATAGAATTAGCAAAGATGACACAAAAAATCAGGCATCAAAAAGGTGTAAAATTTAATAAAGATTGGAATAAATTTATAACATACATAGAAGCAAATTTAGGAAATATTAAAATCACAGTAGGTGTAACATAAAACCTGCGATGTACAGATGTTATAAAACGATCAGTTCCGAGATTTGGGAGAAGAAACAATGGAAGAGGATTGGAAAAAGTTTAAGGACTATCTACAAAAACACTACAAATTGTATGAATGCTAAGAAATTGCACGATTTAGAAAACTATGGTTCCAGCAACTCGATTGAAAGACATAGAAAATTAAGTGATATATAAGAAAAGTTCGAAACTTAAAGTAATAGTATGTTTAAATTTAAGTTATAAATATCTGATAAAAACTACTTGAAGTCTAGAATTATAACATTTGAAAGGTATAAATTAAGTAATGAATCAAGGTAATAATTTGCTGGCATCTTTAATACTAAGATTGCACGGTAGGGAGATGCGAGGAAGTCCAATTAGTTATACAGAAAAAAAGGGTTATGAACAGTTGTTTTTTCTATTTTTTTCTTTTTGCTTTGTTATATTGTTTGTTGGTGTAATCGTATGTTTTTGTTTGTTATTTCTTTGGTGAAGGGTTTTTACGTAATTGTTAAATGATTTCTTATTTTATGTCCAAAAACTGAATAAAAATATTTATTAAAAAAAATAAAAAATAAATAAAACAACACTGCAGAAAGGTATGGTGGTTACATAGTCCAAAACTGAGATGGAGGGAAGTCAATCAAGGTTATATTATGAATCAATGTTGGTTTGTTTTGCGTTTGTTTTTTCTTTGTATGTGTTGTTCTGTTTGCTTTTTCTTGGTTTGTACGTTTTTGTTCTTTTACTCTTTATGTTCTTGTTTTAAAAAGAACTCAATAAAAAGAAATTTTAAAAAATGAAAACTGCTCGTAGAAAACGTAGAAAAGGAACAAGAAAAGTGGTTTGAGGCTATGTTGAGATGACTGTTCTGTGGAAGCAGGCAGAAATTCTATGTCAGTCAGAGCATAATGGAACTCCACTGCGTTGGGGCACCATGCCCCTTTAATCATGCAGTCTAGACTGGAATATAGAATTTGTGCAAATGCTTTGTTTTTCAAGAGATAGAAAATAAAACAAATCCCAATTCCGCTATATAAACTGAAAGTGAATTCTGCTTCCATCTCTACGGTCTAAGACCAATTACAGTCCTAGCCATGTTCTTCATAATGGCAGAGATGTTGTGGGAACCCAAAGGGGAAGGTTGGTTCAGGTATGGAGCACTTTTGCCCTCAAGGAAAGGTTAAAGTTTATTATGGTTGCATAGCGAAGGACACATCCACAAGTCGGATGTGAATATGAACATGGGTTGCTGTTTCTGAACATTTGTCCGCCTTGGTTCACACATAAGCACTTTCCATTTTATGCCTCCAAAATGTATCTAATTGTTTCCGATCCACACTAGTGGATGGTACTTGATGTGAAGCCTTTGTGCCGTATGTTTTTGCTTTCCCTCAATTAGTGCTTCCCCATCCTCAATGAATTCTGGAAGAAGAGTCTGGATTTGATATCCCGCTTTATCACTACCCGAAGGAGTCTCAAAGGGGCTAACATTCTCCTTTCCCTTCCTCCCCCACAACAAACACTCTCTGAGGTGAGTGGGGCTGAGAGACTTCAAAGAAGTGTGACTGGCCCAAGGTCACCCAGCAGCTGCATGTGGAGGAGCGGGGAATCGAACCCGGTTCGCCAGATTACGAGTCCACCGCTCTTAACCACTACACCACACTGGCTCTGGAAGCTTGAGGCCCCTTGTTGGCATGCCCAGATATTTATTTATCTGTGCATATGCTCCTTGTTTTCTCTCTCTAAAAGTCTTAAAAAATATGTACAAAGTAAAGGTTTAAAAAACAGTCATTTTTAAACAGCAAGTTCAAAATAAAATGTGCATTTATGTGTCAGAGAGCAAAGAATAGCCAGGCGTCAAGATATGAGTGGCACTGATTCACTCACAAAGGAGAGAGCAGAGAACCAATTGGGTGGAGGCAATCCAGTTGGGTGTTTTCTGAAGTTCCCTCCTTCCCAAGGCTTTCCCATTCTTACAGCTGTTTATTCCTAAGTACATTCCATTGAAGTGAAGCTTTACTATTTTGAAGCAAGGACTGCCTTTACCATTGCGGCCTAATCTTCTCCAGCCAGCTGTTGACCTTCAAAGCTGCTGGGGGCATGGTGACAAACAGCAAACCCCACCAGAACCCACCTACCCAATTTTATGTTGAATTAACTTTGCTTAACAAAATTTCCTTGGGTCGAGTTTACTGTGGGAAAAGTGGGGGCTGCCAGTCGAATGAGGAGGATGCCATGTGGACAATACCAAAAATATTGAGACACAAGCAGCTGCAAATCTGAGAAGAAGCAATCTGACTTAAAAGACAGTGAATTAGGGTCTCTTCATACACACATTCCCACCCACCCCTGGAGTGAAGCTTCCTCAAGATGCAATCCCATGCTTCTGTGGAAAGCACCAGCAGCTCTGTTGCAGGACCAATCAAGCCAGGTTCCCCCTTCACTGCAATCTGATCAACAGGTAGAGAGTGAACTGCTAAAAATAAATTAAACCCTATGTATCTCACCTGCGGATGCCGGTCTTTATGATTTGTCAGCCCTAAGTTTCCTTTCTTGAATTTGTGTGCCAGGGATGTGTTTTCTTGGGGAATTAAATGAGGTACCTCCCGTTGTCTTTGGATCACGGCTTTGGGATCAGGCAGAGTCTGTAACAGCAAACCAAGAAATTATGAGCAGCTTCCTATGGTGCACATTCTAAACCCTGAAAAGGTAACTTTGAACATTTCCCGGTCAGATGCTTTTGAATTATGGTGCTGGAGGTGACTCTTGAGAGTCCCATGGACTGCAAGAAGATCAAACCTCTCCATTCTGAAGGAAATCAACATTGAGTGCTCACTGGAAGGACAGATCATGAAGCTGAGAAGAGAAGGCTCCCTGGAAAAGACCCTGATGTTGGGAAAGATGGAGGGCACAAGGAGAAGGGGATGGCAGAGGACGAGATGGTTGGATAGTGTTCTCAAAGCTACCAGCATGAGTTTGACCAAACTGCGGGAGGCAGTGGAAGACAGGAGTGGCTGGTGTGCTCTGGTCCATGGGGTCACGAAGAGTCGGACATGACTAAACGACTAAACAACTAAACAACAACAACAAGTCATAAACAAGCCTTGGGGAAATGTGTACGAGAGTACGTGAGCGACAAGGAGGGAGGGAAGGAAGGAGACAGGGCAGGTGAATGGGTTTGGTAGTAATCTTCCCTGCCTCACACACGTCTTATTAATTGTAGTCTTCCCTCCTGCCAAGCGGCAGAATCATGGGGAGAGGGAGAGAAGATGTGCTGAGCCTGTTTTCCCCTGCTGCTCAGCTCTAAGGAGGGAAATGAATACAGGTGACCCTTGTTTTGCGGGGAACAGGGGCGGGCCCTGTTCTGGACCCCTGTTCACGTCAGCAGAAGGGCATGTAAACCCGCCCCACCCCACCCCTTTGGCATGATGGGGGCGTGTGCACAATCACACATCATTCGGACAGTCCTAAACCAGGAGCTACCTAGACAGGAGTACAGGAAGAGAGCTCTTCCTTGGCCGAGGGAAGGGAGCATAACTGCAGATCATACTTATCTCTTTCTCCTGTCATCCCCCCCCCCCCCATTCTTAGGTGTTTGACCACTGCTTAGTTAGGGGTCAGCAAACCTTTTCAGCAGGGGACCAGTCTACTGTCCCTCAGACCTTGTGGGGGGGCAACTATTTTTTGGGGGGATGAATGAATTCCTGTGCCCCACAAATAACCCAGAGATGCATTTTAAATAAAAGCACACATTCTACTCATGTAGAAACACGCTGATTCCCGGACCGTCCGCGGGCCGGATTGAGAAGGCGATCGGGCCGTATCCGGCCCCAGGGCCTTAGTGTGCCTACCCATGGCTTAGTTCTACGAATAGATAGGTGGCAGTGATACAGACCCCTGAACCCCCAATCTATTCATACACACACCCTCACACGTCACCCCCACCTTTCTGTTCATACAAGTGAGCACACTACTAATCCATTCACTGGGTGTGATGCATTTGAAAGGGAAGATATTGTTATGATTATTAATACACACATTTTCATCCGATGGGACTCAAGGAGGCTTACGGATAAAAAACTAGAACCACTATAAAAACACAGAGAAATCAATCATTACTATTACTATTAGATAATTACTTTATTCGGCTATAAGCCCACAAGGTAAAAACCAATCAATAAATAAAATAGCATTTTACATTCTAAAATATCAACTAAAATATTTCAACGCATACTCTCCTTCACATTACATACAATCTCTAGATGTACCATATTGTGGCCTTGGTTATAAAGATGGTGGATAGAGTTTACTAGATTTTAATAGTCATGCAGCATTCCATGAAGTCTTTTATATGAAAGAACTGAGTTCAGGAATCTGGCAACCTGTAATGTTCTATAAGAGTCAATGTCCTGGAGTAGATAGGCTAGATGTGATTCAGGAGGTTTAGCAAGAGTTTCCAAAATGATTGAACTCGGAATCCTTGATCGGGGAACAGTATATAAAGGACAATTAAACAAGATATGATGAAGGGATTCTATTGATTTGTTGTCACATGCGCATAAAACAGAGGTTTTACCATTAGAAAATCTATTGCTAAGCACATTTGACGGGAACACATTAAATCTGGCTCTAACAAAAGCGAATCTATGCGACGCAACCGATAAGGTAGACAAATATCGAGGTATCTGGGGCATAAATGTAATGCCCTGGTTTATCGGGGAACATGTACCTCCACCTGTAGTAAGATTTTGTTGCAAATCAACCTCCTCCAATCTTTGCTTGATGACCTTTTTTGCTGTAATTAGATCTAAATTTAGTATATCGGAAGGAGAGATTCCATATGTCAACAGTTTGGAATGGATTTTTGCTGCCCATGGGCTGGTAAATTCATCTCTCCAAAGACACTGAATATGATGGTAATTGGGCAATTTATGCCAAAGGGACAGCCAGTAAAATCAATCATTAAAAATCAACATTCACACACACACACACACACACACACACACACACATGCATTTCAGCTTGCCTTGAAATTTGCATTATTTGTAGCTATGAAGACGTGCAACATACAGTTTAGCAAATGAATTGTTCGTGTATGCAATGGATCATTATAAATAATTATAAATTGACTGCTTACCAAAGGTAATTGGGCATAAGCTGCTTCACTTGATGCTTGATCTATCTTTGTTTTGCTTCCTGTGTGGCCTATGTCTCCCTTAGGAGTCTTCCCTATTTAGAAAAATATAGGTTAGGAGTCTTTCTACACAGGAGGCATATCTAAGTTTTGCTGGGCCTGTCACTTAAAGATAAAACTCAGTGTGTTCAATGAAACTTACTCCTAGGCAAGTATCCACAGGTTTGCAGAACATTGTAACTGCCAAAGCCTTCCCTAAAACAGGAAGAGTCAAACTTTGCAATCTTGAGAGATTTTATTCTCCAGATAGTGTCCCAGGGGCCAGATGTGTATTGTTGTGAGTTTGGGGGGGGGAGGGTTCAGGATCCAGGGAGCGAGTGACCCAGGAGCTCAGCTGCAAGGCACCTAGATGGCAGGTTACCCCACACTAGGAACTTAGGTAAAGGCTAGCCCTAGGCTCTCTGGTTTAGACCACAGAGCCACCCACATCCCATACTAGGTGTTAAGTTGTGGGTGAACATATCAGACGACACAGCGATTCTTTGAACAGCTCTTGTTTATTCACAGGCCAGAACAGAACTGAACTGAAGGGTTCAGCCAGCCTGCTTATATAGAGCTCCACTACAACGCAACTGTAACACCTTCTGTAACTATCCAATCACTGAACGTCACTTTCGATCCCTTATTTGCATATGTGGACCTGAGTGAAAACCATCTACAGTATCCCCCTGCTGGCCAAGGGTGAGAACTTCAGTACATAACACTAGGAACTTAGGTTGGGTTTTTAAAAAATAATTAAATAAAGATGGGAATCTATGCATTATGGTTTATGGTGGGGGGGGGGCAACTGCAGGTGAGACAGGCACCCATGAAAACAACTTAAGGCTGCAATTCTAAATCTTATTAACACAATCTAAGTACACTTACCTGGCAGTCAGTCATACTGAACTCACTGTATCCCATTCCTAGATAAAAGCTGCAGTTGCGCGGCAAGGCCCCGAACCCGCACCCCCCCCTTTGTTGGAATAAAGCCACTTGACACCAGTATTTTAGGTTAATAGGCTAAAAAACGTCACAACTATATTGGTTACAGAATGTGAGTGGTATTGGCTTAGGCACTGGAACCGACTATATCTGACTCCTACCCGCCTGCAGGAGTCTTGGAAGAGTTAACCACCAGTAGGGGGAGCCCTGCTGATGCACATCAACTAGAAACTCCCCCAGGGTCACTGCTAGGGGTCATGTCATGGCCCTAGCCCCCGTCTGGACTTCAGACAGGATTGCGCCCCCGGATTCCTATAACGGAATACCCTTGAAATAGGAGGGGTAGGTGATGGCCTTGACCTCCCCTCACCTCCAATCTAATACTCCAATGCCTAACCGCCACCCGAGCCAAACTGCACGAGCATGAAAAAAGGGGCGAATTCCCACCCACGGGCTGCTAAATAGAGCACGCCGCCTGGCCGCCCAGATTGGTCGGTCTGGGGCGTGACGCAGAGAGGACTCCCTATGACGCGGGGGCTAGCCACACCCCCGTGCACAGGGCGGGCTCATGCCCAGCCCACAACTCCATTTCCCTGGGAAGGGAAATGACTTTATCTTCCATTTAGAAGACATCTGAAGGCAGCCCTGTTTAGGGAAGTTTTTAGTGTTTGAAGTTTTATTCTGCTTTTAATGTTCTGTTGGAAGCCGCCCAGAGTGGCTAGGGAAACCCACCCAGATGGGCGGGGTAGAAATAAATAATAATAATAATAATAATAATTATTATTATTATTATTATTATTATTATTATTATTATTATTATTATTATTATTATTTCCTTATGAGATAGTTTGTCATCTCAGGTGTGAGGTCCATCTGGTAAGTTTTACTTAAAACTTCAAGTTTCAGGGGGATACTGTAGATAGTTCAGGTCCACGTATGCAAATAAGGGATCGAAAGTGATGTTCAGTGATTGGATAGTTACAGAAAGTTGTTACAGTTGCGTGGTACTGGAGCTCTATATAAGCAGGCTGACTGAACCCTTCAGTTCAGTTCTGTTCTGGCCTGTGAATAAACAAGAGCTGTTTGAAGGATCGCTGTGACGTCTGATATGTTCACCCACAACTTAACAGATGCCTCATAGACATATGAAGAGTACACCAACCAGCTCTTCAACAGGATGCAAATTCTGGCCTCACTTTCACATGCATTGGTCTACTTCCCAGAGATCCAGCTGAATCCTATATGCTATGTTTGTTGAGTTCTGTCAAGCATGCAGTGAGCAGATTCACAGGAACCTTTGCGGTTTTTCTGATGTTTACCTAAGCTGTTTGACGAAAGCTCCTACGGAGGACAACTTTCATTTCAAAACAGAAGAGGCTTACAACCTAAGCTTTGCTTACCGCAGGGATCGGGCTGGCCTGATCCAATTCTAATTTTTTCTCCATCTTGCTTTGAGCTGTGAACAACAGCACTCCGTTCCCTTTCCTGTAAGAAAGAACACGGAGAAGGAATGTACAATATAGCCAGAGATTTCCTGTATACATGAATGTTCTCCAGTGGAAAAGTAACAGATTATCAGGCAAAAGCACTGGTGCAACGTAATTTTTTTCGCTAATTAGCACAAATAGACCCTATTCTAGCTCCAAACAGCCTGAGAGCAACGTGTAGAATCATACAACTGGAAAGGACCGCAAAGGTCCTATAGTCTAGCTCCTCGCCAGTATAAGAAACCCACTGATAGGTGGCCACCCAGTCTCTGCTTAAAAGCTTGCAATGGAGGAGAGTCTTTCTGAGGCAGCCTGTTCTACTGTCAAACCACTCACATGGCTAGGAAGTTATTTCTAATGTTTAATTGACATTTCTTCTTATAGCCTGAACCTGAGAAGTGGTGATTAACTCTTTCCGCACACTTTAGGTCCTAAGGAAAGAGCTGCGTTACCAGAGTACAGTGGTACCTCGGGTTACATACGCTTCAGGTTACAGACTCCGCTAACCCAGAAATATTACCTCGGGTTAAGAACTTTGCTTCAGGATGAGAATAGAAATTGCGCAGCAGCAGTGGGAGGCCTCATTAGCTAAAGTGGTACCTCAGGTTAAGAACAGTTTCAGGTTAAGAACGGACCTCCGGAACAAATTAAGTTCTTAACCCGAGGTACCACTGTACTAGTCTTGGAAATGCAGGGAGTCCTTGCCTCGTAGCCATGTGATGGTAAGTCTAATGAGATGCATTCTTTATTCTGTGAGTCGGGGTACTGGGATGCCCTGTCACCTGGAATTCCCCTTAGTACATTTCCAGGCACCTTGCAGCTGATGAGGCATAGCTGTCAATTTTCGGATTTGAAAATAAGGGATTAGCAGCCTCACCTGTCCCGGGGACAGTCTACGGGATATCTAACAATCTAACAATCCAGGATAGCAGCGGGAAACGGCACTGAAATAAGGGAATTTCCCACAAAAAAGGGGAAAGTTGACAGCTGGACTAGAAACATATTTTGAAAAAGGAACAGGCAATTTTGGAAAAGGGGTAGGCAACCTAAGGCCCGTGGGCAGGATGCAGCCCAATCACCTAAATCCAGACCACGGACAGTCCGGGAATCAGCGTGTTTTTACATGAGTAGAATGTGTGCTTTTATTTAAAATGCATCTCTGGGTTATTTGTGGGGTATAGGAATTCATTCATTTCCCAAAAAAATATAGTCCGGCCCCCCACAAGGTCTGAAGGACATTGGACCGGTCGCCTGCTGAAAAAGTTTGCTGAGGCTGAGGATCCATAATCCTGTTATATATATTGTGCTAAATGGGGAAACGGGACACAGGTGGCGCTGTGGGTTAAACCACAGAGCCTAGGACTTACTGATCAGAAGGTCGGTGGTTTGAATCCCCACGATGGGGTGAGCTCCCATTGCTCGGTCCCTGCTCCTGCCCACCTAGCAGTTCGAAAGCACCTCAAAGTGCAAGTAGATAAATAGTTACCGCTGTGGCGGGAAGGTAAACGGTGTTTCCGTGCGCTGCTCTGGTTCGCCAGAAGCGGCTTCGTCATGCTGGCCACATGACCTGGAAGCTGTATACTGGCTCCCTCGGCCAGTAAAGCGAGATGAGCGCTGCAACCCCAGAGTCGGTCACGACTGGACCTAATGGTCAGGGGTCCCTTTACCTTTTAATGGGGGAAATAAAAGGTATACAACTGCTGCAACATTAGTTTTGCTTACCTTTTGGTAGGCATTTGTTTTTTCTCCAGGCTTCAGTATAACAGGGAGCGCACTTGATCTGCCTTTTCTTATTTTTTCAGCCTTGGTGACAATCTTCTTCCTTTAGAGAAAACATGGAGAAAATTAATCATGCAAACATTGTAGGAACAACGTTATTCTAGATTTAGAAATATAAGCTGAAATAGTTTGGGGAAATAATTTGTACTGTACCATGCTTAGAAGAGTTTTTTTTTAATGTAGAAAGGATAATATATATTAAAAGTAAAATAAGATAAGAATCAGTAGCCATGTAGCCAGCTAGGACAATAAAAGTTTAACTAAAAGGAAGGAATATTTTGCAGGAACATAGGTTATATAATCTGGGGTATGTCAGGAAATAAGGATGGGGGGGGGGAGAGAAAATGATTAGTTGAACTTGCACGTTTTCACTGACGCTTTGTTCTTTTTAGTAAGCAGCTTGTTAAGTTGTGGGTGAACATATCAGACGACACAGCGATTTTTCAAACACCTCTTGTTTATTCACAGGCCAGAACAGAACTGAACTGAAGGGTTCAGCCAGCCTGCTTATATAGAGCTCCACTAGAACGCAATAGTAACCATTTTCTGTAACTATCCAATCACTGAACGTCACTTTCGATCCCTTATTTGCATATGTGGACCTGAGTGAAAACTATCTACAGTATCCTCCTGCTGGCCCAGCGTGAGAACTTCCGTACATAACACAACTGGAAGTGTCCTTCCTATTATCACTGTTAATATTTAAAAATCAAACTTTGCTATTAATGCATGACCAGCAATAGTTCAGAGCTCACCAAGAAAACCAGGAAAACGTGGACCATTCTATGATTCAAATAGCCTATTTCCTTCCTCAGCAACGGCAGTACGCTCAGCTTCCTACACACTTTAATTCAGTTTCCCTCATATTTTAGAAGCTCACATTCTCCTTCTCAGGTGAACCCTACCCTCCATCGCGTCCACAACACCCCCAACGCAGATCCAAATATGTTTAAAGGGGGGACTCAGTGCTACTCTTTCCTTGCTTGCTGCCTCGGTTGAGACTCAAGAGCAGGAAGCGAACAATGCCTTCCTCCAGCTGCTGTTGGGACACATCCTTCTTGGTATCTCAGAGACAAATAATATACCCATGGGCACCAAGGGGGGATTAACACCGCCATGCCATTGTCGAGAATACCTGTGGTCCTTTCTGTTAAGTCGTGGGTTGACATAGCAGCCGGCACAGCGATTTCTTCAAGTAGCTCTTTATTAAGGTAAGCTGGAATAGAACTGAGAGCGAACAGCTCAGCCGGCCTGTATTTATAGGGAGCCGGCTGTCAACATTGTAACCACAACAGCCCAGAGTTCCCGCCTAAAATAACTGCCGCGGACCTGAGTGAAAACTATCTACAGACCTGAGTGAAAACTATATACAGTATCCCCCTGTTGGCCCAGGGTGAAACTACACTACATCCAAGCCAGACCGCCGGGGACTGGTAGCCAAGTCCGGAGGGCCACACAGTTCTCGCTGAGGCTGTGGTGCGACCCTAGGTGGCGTTGGGACCAACTCCCCTGGATCCGCTGCTGTGGGTGGAGCCTCCGCAAGTGGAGTGGTCTGAGTCTGTTCTGAAACGGCTTGGTTCGGCTCCACGCTGGCAGTTTGCGAGGGAGGTGTAGGTGGGGCCTCGCCATCTGTACGTGTCTCTTCTGGAGCCGCAAGCGCAGTTGGGGGCACCTCGGTAGTGTCCAAGTCCCCAACCCTGCGCCTAAGCTGGTCTATGTGCCGTCGCCACAAGCGTCCGTCTTCGAGTGCCACCTGGTATGAGCGAGGTCCAGTGACTCCCACTACTGTGGCTGGCACCCAAGGGATGTCCCCCACATAGTTCCGGGCAAAGACCTGGTTTCCTGGGACAAATGACCGTGGTGCGTTGGCACAGCCTGGGGGTTCAGCCACGGCAAAGTCTGGGTGTAGCCGGTCGAGCGGTGACCTGAGGCGGCGGCCCATAAGCAGTTCAGCAGGACTCCTCCCTGTGGCCGCATGAGGGGTGATGTGTTGCACGAACAAGTATTCGGCGACCCGCTCATGCCAGTCTCCCCGGTCCAGGCGCGCCAGTGCCTCTTTTGTCGAGCGCACCATTCTTTCCGCTTGCCCGTTGCTGGATGGATGAAAGGGTGCCGTTAGGGCATGGTGGATGCCCAGTCCCAAAAGATACCGCTCAAACGTGCCTGACGTGAACTGCGGTCCGTTGTCAGAGACAAGGACATCAGGACACCCATGCGTTGCAAACAGGCCTCGCAGCACCCGGATGACAGCTTCGGTAGTGGTGGAGGGCATCAGGGCGACCTCCAGCCATTTGGAATAGGCGTCCACCACTACCATAAAGGTCCGGCCGTGAAAGGGGCCAGCCAGATCGATGTGCACCCTCGACCAGGGTGTCTTTGGCGTCTCCCAGGTGTGTCCCTTAGCTGCCGGTGGTGCAGGCCTCGACTCCTGGCACGCTTGACAGGCGGACACCCAGGCAGTGATGGCATCGTCCATATTAGGCCACCAGACGTAACACCGAGCCAACGCCTTCATTTTGACAATTCCCGGGTGGCCAACGTGCAGAGCCTCCAGGACGCGCTGACGGAGTCCCTGGGGAATCACGACGCGGTCTCCCCACAGCAGGCAGCCGCGATGAGCTGAGAGTTCATGTTGTCTGGTTGCGAAGGGCTGGAACTCCGATGCAAAAGGCCCTTGTGGCCACCCCCTCCACACCCAGTTGAGCACCCGGCTGATGGTGCGATCCTGGGCAGATGCGGAGGCCACAGTGGCAGCCGATACAGGCGCTGCCGGAAGATCCTCAATCAGAAGGAGCGATGAAGCTGGAGCCGGGTCTTCCACAAATGCTGGAAGAGGGCAACGGCTGAGGGCGTCGGCATGGCCCATCGATTTCCCCGGGCGATGGATGAGCCGGTAGTGGTAGGCAGCCAGGAAAACAGTCCATCGCAGCATGCGTGGTGAGAGGACCGGTGGAGTTGGACGATCACCGGCGAGGAGGCCCAGGAGTGGCTTGTGGTCAGTGATGAGGTCAAAAACCCTGCCATAGAGGTATTCATGGAACCTCTTCACTCCAGCCACAAGTGCCAATGCCTCCTTGTCGAGCTGGCTGTAATTCCGTTCCGTTGGAGATAGTGTCCTGGAAAAGTAGGCGAGCGGTGCTTCTCTTCCATCTGGAAAACGGTGACTAAGGACAGCACCGATGCCAAAAGGTGAGGCGTCGCAGGCAAGGACCAGCGGCCTGGATTCACTGTACTGTACCAGCACACTGTCTGAAGAAAGGAGAGCCTTGACCGCGTTGAAGGCTGCCGTCTCCCGATGACCCCAGGCCCAAGGCGTCTTAGTGCTAAGGAGTCGGTGAAGAGGCTCAGCCACTGTGGCTTTGTGGGGCAGGAACATGTTATAAAAGTTCAGCAGCCCCAGGAATGCCTGCAACTCCGTTTTGTTCTTTGGGGTGGGGGCCTGCTGGATAGCGCGGATCTTGGATGTGGTTGGATGAAGACCGGAGGCATCGATAAGATAGCCCAGGAACTCTACCTGTGGAACGGCGATCTGGCACTTGTCCCTCTTTACCTTGAGCCCGGCCTCCTGGAACCTGGTCAGCACGGCACGGAGGCGCTCGAACAGCTGCTGGTGTGAGTCTGCAGACACCAAGACGTCATCAAAATATGGAACCACGCCCGGAAGCCCTTGCAGGAGACGCTCCATAAGGCTTTGGAAGATGCCAGGAGCCACACTCACCCCGAACTGCAACCGGCGGCAACGGAAAGCCCCCCGGTGGGTGACGATCGTCTGGGCTTCAGCAGTGGCATCATCGACTGGCAGTTGTTGATAGGCTTGGGCAAGGTCCAGCTTAGCGAAGACCTTACCCTCACCCAGGGAATGCAGCAGGTGTTGGACAACAGGAACCGGATAAGCGTGCTGCTGAAGTGCCTTGTTGATCGTGCACTTGTAGTCAGCGCAGATTCTCACCGACCCATCTGGCTTGACAGGCGTGACGATGGGGGTTTCCCACTTTGCGTGGTCAACCGGCTCCAAAACTCCTTGGGCGATCAGTTTGTCCAGTTGTTCGTCCACCTTAGCCTTGAGAGCAAAGGGAACCCGGCGTGGCTTTAGCTTGATGGGGGCGACTTGTGGATCAAGGCTAAAGGAGATGGGCGTACCTGTATATTGGCCCAAGGTGCCGTCAAAAACCTCGGCAAAGTCTTTGACCAGACCCTCAGTCTCTGCGTTAGAGATGCAGTTGATGCCGGTGACTTCCAGGCCGAGGGCATCAAACCAGTCTAGCCCTAGGAGGCTTGGCCGCTGACCTTCGACCACCACCAACCGGAGCAGGCCCGAAAAATCCTTGAAGGCGATCCGGAACCGGCCAACGCCCACCACGGGAATGTCGTTTCCCTGGTAGTCTCTCAGGTGTACGCGGTGAGAGTCGAGTTGCCTTTTGGACACTCTGGGTACCAGTCTTTTGATGGTGCTCCATGACACGATGGACAGGGCAGACCCGGTGTCGATCTCCATGTCACATGGAGCTCCTTCAATGAGCACCGTGACGTTCAGCTTGCGTCGCGTAGGCGAGTCGGTTTGGCCAATCGTGGTTCCAGACGGGCAGCGGCAGTTGGTGAGAGCAAAACAACTTTCCTTGGCAGACTGGAGTGAAGACTTGGACTTGCGAGTCGATGAAGGGGGGATGTCAGACGGAGCCGATCGGCAGACCTTAGCGATGTGGCCCCTTCTGGAACACTTCCTACAGATGGCGTCTCTGAATCGACACTTGGCACGGGAATGGTTGCCTCCGCAGCCAGCACATTCCGGTTGGCCCTTGGACTTCTGTTGGAACTTCCTGCGCTCCCGCTTTGTCTGGTGCACGTCATCGTCTTCACTGGAGGATGCCTCATCACTGCTGGCCTCTTCATGATGCACCGGAACTGGCTCCCTAGCAAGACGCGGGCTGCTGGACTTGCGGATCTCCTGGGCGGAGCGTTCAGCAGCTTCTGAGGCCACAGCCTCCTCAATGGCTTTCTGTAGCGTGAGGTCTGGCTTGGCTAGGAGGCGCCGTTGCAGATGGATGTCCCGGACCCCGCAGACGATTCGATCCATCAGGGCATCGTCTAAGTCTCGGAACTCACAGTGCATTGCAGCCTGTCGCAGGGCGGTGGTGTAGTTGTTGATTGACTCCCCCTCTGCCTGGTTCCGGTGGTAGAACGCATGGCGGGCAGCAATCTTGGACGGCTTTGGTGCGTAGTGGTTGCGGAGCTTCTCTTGGATCGTGTCCCATGGTGTTGCCTGGACTGCTTCAGGCGCAACCAACGCTCGGGCCGTCTCAAACACCTCAGGCCCACAGAGGCTGAGGAATAGGCCCCGCTTCCGTTCCTGTGATACTTCTGTCAGCTCGTTGGCTTGGAGGTAGCAGTCGAACCGAGCGAGGTAGGAGTCCCATGATTCAGAGGCTGGCGCAAAAGGCGGTAGAGGCACAAGTGAAGCCATGATTCCGATGCCGGCGTGAAGGGCGATGGATGGAACACAGTGCTCTAGCCAGAACAGTCAGCTCTGAATTGGTTCTGCCCAGTGATTTCGCTCAGTGATTTCGCTCTGTGATTCAGCTCAGTGATTCAGCTCAGTTCAGAGGCTGGCCGCATCTGGCTGTGCTCTGATGTCCATCCATCCCATCCTCGTCGCCAGTGTTAAGTCGTGGGTTGACATAGCAGCCGGCACAGCGATTTCTTCAAGTAGCTCTTTATTAAGGTAAGCTGGAATAGAACTGAGAGCGAACAGCTCAGCCGGCCTGTATTTATAGGGAGCCGGCTGTCAACATTGTAACCACAACAGCCCAGAGTTCCCGCCTAAAATAACTGCCACGGACCTGAGTGAAAACTATCTACAGACCTGAGTGAAAACTATATACAGTATCCCCCTGTTGGCCCAGGGTGAAACTACACTACATAACACTTTCCTTTCATCCTAAGCGTCCGTTCTTGGGAATGCAGGCCTTACCTACGTAAATGTTTCCATTGGCAGCAGGAATAAGAAGTCAGCAGAAGTCAAGAGGAGATTAAAGGTAAAGGGACCCCTGACCATTAGGTCCAGTCGTGGCCAACTCTGGGGTTGCGGCGCTCGTCTCGCTTTATTGGCTGAGGGAACCGGCGTACAGCTTCTGGGTCATGTGGCCAGCATGACTAAGCCGCTTCTGGCGAACCAGAGCAGCGTACGGAAAGGCCGTTTACCTTCCCGCTGGAGTGGTACCTATTTATCTACTTGCACTTTGATGTGCTTTCGAACTGCTAGGTTGGCGGGAGCAGGGGCCGAGCAACGGGAGCTCACCCCGTCGCGGGGATTCGAACCGCCGACCTTCTGATTGGCAAGTCCTAGGCTCTGTGATTTAACCCACAGCGCCACCCGCGTCCTTAAGAGGAGGTTAGGAGCAACTAAATTTCAAGACCTCCATCCTGATGCAAGTAACAAGTAAAAATGTAAACAACTTTGCCAGTTCATGTACAATCCTGGGACCCAGTACTAGCTGACTGGGGGTAGTACAATGCTTTCAGTGGCAACAATCCAACCATCTGCTTGCTGCTAATGTGCAAAGCAGCAGGGAGAGGGGATTTGCAAGGGCAAAATGGTGGCTTTCAACATTCCTCCAGCTGCTGCTTTTCTTCTGCAATCGCTCAAAGGACTGCAAGGGAAAAGGAGCAGAAATAGGATTTTTAAGCAACTCACTGTCATTTCTCCCCGACAGAACTCGCAGACTCCCTGCACTTCCATGCCACATTTGCATGTTGTCCACAAATCTGCCAGGGTGCAACTGCAACCTGAGAATCCCTTATTTGGCACCAAGCATGGAGTTCTGCGTGGGACGCAGGTGGTGCAATAGTCTAAACCACAGAGCCTAGGGCTTGCCGATCAGAAGGTCGGCAGTTGGAATCCCTGTGACGGGGTGAGCTCCCGTTGCTCGGTCCCTTCTCCTGCCACCCTAGCAGTTTGAAAGCACGTCAACGTGCAAGTAGATAAATAGGTACCACTCCAGCGGGAAGGTAAACAGCATTTCCGTGCGCTACTCTGGTTCGCCAGAAGCGGCTTAATCATGCTGGCCACATGACCCGGAAGCTGTACGCCGGCTCCCTTGGCCAATAAAGCAAGATGAGCACCGCAACCCCAGAGTAGTCCGCGACTGGACCTAACGGTCAGGGGTCCCTTTACCTTTTATGAAGTTCTGCACTCAGTGGCTGATCTCGATCTCCTTTGCATGGTGTGTGAAGCAGCCCCCAGTGCAACTTATAAGTATATGTTTACAGGTAGGAAGCCGTGTTGGTCTGCCATAGTCGAAACAAAATTAAAAAATTCCTTCCAGTAGCACCTTAGAGACCAACTAAGTTTGTTATTGGTATGAGCTTTTGTGTGCATGCACGCTTCTTTAGTATATGTTAGGGGTACTGTTCATAAGAACTGGCCGTGGTGAGCATTAAGTGAGAATGTGCACATAATCTATTCCACAAAGAAGGGATTGTGCACATCCTCAGCCAATATAAGCCTTGGAGAATGGACATAGCTGCATTTTGTTGCTTCTGGCCCACTACCTAACCTTACATGGCACAAAAGATCAGAAAGAGGGAGTGGGGTCCAAGGAAAAGGATTCATTCTGGCCCCCTCCTTGAAGTCCAGTTTCCTTTTCAGCCCTTTCAGCTGTTCCCCAGTCAGCTGAGCAGCACAAGGGACATCACAGGAAGCAGAAAGCTTTATACTTTCCCTCTCATAAGCCTTCTGAGAACTGCCACCCATGCTGCTCTTAAGCCTGGTGCCAATTGTCACAGGAATCACATGGGAGGAATGAGTTAAACTGCTGATGAAAGGTAACTCAGCAGGGAAAAGAGGATTGTGAATGTGAAAGACTTCTGGTCTCAGCCTCCCCTAAAGCGATTTTGCATGCCTCTGCATTACCCTGGGCAGTTTGAAATATTCTCAGTTCTACTAACATGTTGGGGGGAGTCTATTACAGTGGTACCTCATGTTACATACACTTCAGGTTACAGACTCAGTGAACCCAGAAATAGTGCTTCAGGTTAAGAACTTTGCTTCAGGATGAGAAAAGAAATCGGGCTCCAGCGGCGCAGCAGCAGCAGGAGGCCCCATTAGCTAAAGTGGTGCTTCAGGTTAAGAACAGTTTCAGGTTAAGTACAGACCTCCGGAACGAATTAAGTACTTAACCTGAGGTACCACTGTACTGTCTGTGTGTTACCATTGCTCATAATAGGATGTTAACGAATGAATCTATAGAGTTTTGCCCATTTTAAAATTCCTGTTCTGGAATGAAAGTTTGTGAAAGCCGCACAAAATGGATGGTGTAGGAGAAACCTAGACACAATGAATGAATTTTCCTACCTCGACAGAACTGGCTGAGATGTTATGAGCTGAGGAACTAAGGCATTCATCTTGTTTTCCGAACATTCCTCCATTGACCTTAACACAGAGAGAAAAGTCTTCCATGAGATTTCCAACGAATCACCAGTTTCCACACTGGGAGCCCCAGAGAGACTCAGGTTGCATGGAGTAGGGCAAGCAACAGTTCTCGGGGCACCAGTCCTGTCTTGATAGTCGCCTGTCTCCAACTTGTACTCAGCAGCTCTTTGCTTGTTTTGCTCAATGAGTGATAGCTTCTTTTTCTGTGGCATTCCCACTACGCTCAAGAGCTCATTCCAAGAATGGCAAACGTCAACGAGGCACCAGAATGCCAGCTACCAAGTGAACTCGGCACGTACACAAATCAAAGTAGCGGCATCCTAATGTAACCTTTCGGTTTTGCCAATTTTTCTATCCCCCCCACCCCCCCAGTATTTATAGCATCCAGAGAGAACAGTGGGATATAGAGGGTACATGACAGACCAGTAGAATTTTGCAGTGTCTGTGATGTAACAGTGTCACACATGTAAGGTTGGAATTCCTGAAGATACGGTGATTGCGCTTCACGAAACTGCCTGTCAACATTAGACATACGGAAGCAGTGGGCAGGAAGAGGGCCTTTTCAGAAGTAGCACACCTGACCAGCCTTCCTCAGGCTGCTTGCCTGGCATCATCTTGGTGTCTCTGGGTGCCAAGTGAAGATCTTTTCGTTCATTAATAATAATAATTTATTATTTATACCCCACCCATCTGGCTGTCTCCCCAGCCACTCAGGGCGGCTTCCAATCAAGTGTTGAAAACAATACAGCATCAAATATTAAAAACTTCCCTAAACAGGGCTGCCTTCAGATGTCTTTTAAAGAGAAGATAGCTGCTTATTTCCTTCACATCTGAAGGGAGGGCGTTCCACAGGGCAGGCGCCACTACCGAGAAGGCCCTCTGTCTGGTTCCCTGTAACCTCACTTCTCACAGTGAGGGAACCACCAGAAGGCCCTTGGAGATGGATCTCAATGTCTGGGCTGAATGATGGGGGTGGAGACGCTCCTTCAGGTATACAGGACCGAGGTACTGGGAGCCAATGCAGATCTCTCAGGACCGGTGTTATGTGGTCCCGGCGGCCACTCCCAGTCACCAGTCTAGCTGCCGCATTCTGGATTAATTGCAGTTTCCGGGTCCCCTTCAAAGGTAGCCCAACATAGAGCACATTGCAGTGGTCCAAGTAGGAGATAACTAGAGCATGCACCACTCTGGCAAGACAGTCCGCAGGCAGGTAGGGTCTCAGCCTGCGTACCAGGTGGAGCTGGTAGAAAGCTGCCCTGGACACAGAATTAATCTGCGCCTCCATGGACAGCTGCGAGTCCAAAATGACTCCCAGGCTGCGCTCCTGGTCCTTCAGGGGCACAGTTACCCCATTCAGGACCAGGGAGTTCACCTAGACCTTTAAATAATTTAGGTCACCTAATGTTCCATTTCAAATTTTATATGGCTCCTCGGCTCCTTAATGGCTTTGTGTTTTTACCCTGTGTTTCAATTGTTTGTTTTTACTTTTTTGATTGCATGCCACACAGAGAACTTTATGTTATGACAGAGGTGAGGCTGTTTCAGCCAAGCTGCACTGACACTTCCTTCACAGGCCAAGGCAGGGCTTGACAACAAATAGCATACAATGTGGGAATGAACAATTGCAGTGATCCAGCACACATGGCGACTGTGATCAAAGATCAGCTGGAAGGAGCTGGGGGAACTGGCTTCCGTTAAGTGCTTGATGTTGTAATTGTTAGCCATTAGGACTTTTCTCCAGCTCAAACTGAAACTGAACCAGTTGTTTCGTGCATTTTGTTTCGTGTATTTTGCTCAAGGTGTCAACAAGGAAGACTTAAAATGGCTAACACAAACAGCTCTTTGCTCTTTATACAGATATTTTATTTCACTTAAAAGGGACAGAGATACATAATATACATTTACCAATAAAATCCACGCATAAATGCAAACATCAGAAAATAACAGCATAAATTTCTGAAAATATGTTTTCTATCAAAGGGATGAATGTATCAAGGTGAAACTTCAATATTGCTTTTAGCAAAATATCCAAGTTACAAGTGAACTGGTCTTCATGATGATTCAAAATGCAGCATTTAAAAACTGGAAACTAGATCTGAAGATTTCAGTGTGCGGGTGTGTGTGTGTCACAACAACACTGGAGTTTAAGTGTTGTCAATACCTCACACTTTACACTTTTTGAGAATGAAATCTTTTCTAAAGTGCATCAACTTTATCTCATTCAGAATGATAAATATATACTGCCTGAAACAAAATCTGCAATTTAAAAAAAATTCTACACCACACCCAAAGGATTTAATTTCAATTTGCGACCCTCTGAAGCCAGCGCAGGTACTCAGGTACTGGCAAAACTCGGGTGCAGTGATTTCACTCTTGCCAACCTAGAGAGGCCAAGCCGGAGACCTTGTGTGGGCGATTTCCCGTGGGTTCTTCCCAGCTGTATGGCACTGCTTCCAGATGTAGCTGAAAAGATAGTTGGAGAGGTACATTGAGAAAAATAAGTAGACTAGAATATTGTATTCATGTTTCACTGTCTGCATAACAGTGAACCCTTAGTGTTGTACATGCAATTTTGTGTAAGACGCAAGCTCATCTCTGGCACATACTCTTCCTCAAGCTCATTTCATCTCTTTAGAGGCTTCAGAAGAAATATTTAGAGAGGAATTCAACAGCATGTTTTGCAAATTGTTCCGTCATCCCAAGCTTTTCAGCTTGCACAACAGAACCATTTCCCCTCTCCTCCCTGAGTACTGTTTGGGGGGTTCTCCAGAGCAAATCAGAGCCAATTTTGGGGGTGAAGGAAGAGATGGGGGAATTCTTGAGCTAGCTCCCACTAGTGCACCTTCTTAGTTGAATCCAGCCCTTAACTATACAAATGCAAGAGGGCGGTAAACTTTAAAGGACTCTTTGCATGACAACGAGTCCTCCTCAAATATATCCAGTCTCCTATTAAGTGGCAACCTCACTTAAAAAGTCTGAGTCTCAAAACAGTGCGAGACGGGGAAATATGTGGGGTAACCCATGGTTCAAGTAATCTACAAGATGCAAGAAACTCCAGTGAAAGAAACAGTGGACAAACTGAACCAAGTAGCATTAAATACCACATAATGCAAAATTTATAGTACACAGAGGGGTATTTCTGTTGTTGTCAGATCATCTCCAGTTTGTGCCAATGTTTCCATTTTGTCTCTGAGATTCCATCTTGTCTATTAGTAGCTGTCAAGGTGAAATGGGGACCTCATTTATTCTGGGATATGGAACTCTTCAGCATCCTAAAGCCAACCTCCTCTCCATCCCAAGGCAAGTCCTTGGCAATACAGTGGTACCTCTGGTTGCGGAAGGGATCCGTTCTGGAGCTCCGGTTGGATCCTGAGGTTTCCACAACCGGAGGGACTGCTTCTGCGCAAGCGCTGGTAGACCGCTTCTGCGCATGCATGCGTGGCGAAACCCGGAAAAATACTTCTGGGTTTGCCACGTACGTATCCCGAAGGATAAGTAACCGGAGGTGAATGTAAGTAGAGGTACCATTGGAATGAGTCCTGTGTCCTTTTACAACCTCCCACTTAGCACTAAATACATCCATCCAGCATCTATCATGCCTCTTTTTGAAAAATAGCCTTGGCATCTCCCTTTTCATTTCCACAGAAAACCTCTTTCAGCAGACACCCTGGCTTTTGTCTTCTAATACTATATAACTGTTTTCATCCTTGACTTAAGTGTGCTTTTTTGGAGAATGGTCATCCTGGAACCCATATTGTTCTCTCTTGAAGCTTCCAGTAGAATGCTCATGCTGAACCTCAACCCCTGCAGTGAAACTTCTACTAATATCTGGAAAGGCTTGATATTTTTTCTGGGGTTTTTTTGTGTACATGTTTTCCAAAAGCAGTCCAGTAGAAGCCCCAGCCTGGTGCCCATTCTTGCACAACTGCATCCCATCAGCCTGCCAAATGAAAGCTCTAGAATGGCATGGGAAGGCAAATTCTCCCTGCCATTGGGACCTATTGCCCAGCCACAAGAATCCATCTTCCCCTTCCTCCCTCCGCGTGTCTCAGCAAACTCTAGAGCAGGGGTGGCCAACTCTCAAGAGACTGCAATCTACTCACAGAGTTAAGTGATCTACCCCCTTTTGGGGGGTTCAGGTCAAAGTTGTTTAGCTTTTTTTAGGAAGGAGGAAGACCTGTTTGGGGTGCAGGTCAAAAATATTGAGCTTTTTTTAGGAGAGCCAAACTACTTGAGCATCTTTGGGGGGATCCAGTGATCTGCCAGTGATCTACCAGAGACATCCAGTGATCTACCAGTAGATCACGATCTACCTTTTGGACGTGCCTGCTCTAGAGCAAGTAAACTCTTGTTTTGACTTGTGCCTCCTGCCTGATCTTGCAGGTCACTTTCTTCCCTTCCTTGCTTTGGAGAGAGCATGTGCCACAATGCAGCTGTGCAACTTCAGCTCATGACTGCTCTTTCTCCCTCCCCTTGTGGGTAACTTAACTATGCAGTTTGTGTCTCTTAATGCCTTTTAATAAACCCGCTCTTCTGGGTCAATTACCCAAAGTTTCAGTTCCATTTTCCTTGCAAGAAACTTTAGGATGACAATTCAAAGACTCAATGTTTTTGAGGACGGGGGTGGGCAGGTGTGGAGGACTCCCTGGTCTTGAATGGGGTATATGTGCCCCTGAAAGACCAGGTGTGCAGCCTGGGAGTCAATTTGGACTCATGTGGAGGCCCAGGTCAATTCTGTGCCCAGGGCAGCTGTCTACTAGCTCCACCTGGTACGCAGGCTAGGACCCTATCTGTCCGCAGACTGTCTCGCCAGAGTGGTGCATGCTCTGGTTATCTCCCACTTCGACTACTGCAATGTGCTCTACGTGGGGCTACCCTTGAAGGTGACCCGGAAACTACAATTCATCCAGAATGCGGCAGCTAGACTGGTGACTGGGAGCGGCCGCCAAGACCATATAACACCAGTACTGAAAGACCTACATTGGCTCCCAGTACATTTCAGAGCACAATTCAAAGTGTTGGTGCTGACCTTTAAAGCCCTAAATGGCCTCGGCCCAGTATACCTAAAGGAGTGTCTCCACCTCCAACGTTCTGCCCAGACACTGAGGTCCAGCTCCGAGGGCCTTCTGGTGGTTCCCTTGCTGTGAGAAGCCAAGTTACAGTGAACCAGGCAGAGGGCCTTCTCTGTAGTGGCACCCGCCCTGTGGAATGCCCTCCCATCAGAGGTCAAAGAAATAAGCAACTATCTGACTTTTAGAAGACATCTGAAGGCAACCTTCTTTAGGGAAGTTTTTAATGTTTTATTGTGTTTTTAATATTCTGTTGGGAGCCTCACAGAATGGCTGGGGAAATCCAGCCAAATGGGCGGGGTATAAATAATAAATTGTAATTGTTGTTGTGTTACCCACACCACACTCCTTTTAATGCAGCAAATTGTCCTAGGCCAGCAGCCTGTCTTCTGGCAAAAATCGAGCCAGAGGCTACTGAGGAAAATGGTTAACATGAGAAACCAGTTTAATATATTTTTCATTATTCATGGTTCCTAAGGGGCTTTACCTGAACATGGAAAATAGGTGGAGTTAATGATTATATTTTTATCCTGGTTTTCAGACAAGATTCTGCATAGATATAGGTATCCTAAGCAACCATATAAACAGTGTATGCATTGAATATACCTGGTGACGTGCAGTTAGGCTTCTTGGCCAAAGAAGGGCTAGATGCTGTCAAAGGCTGTCCAATCTGTTCTAGAGAACTTGACAAATTCTGCAAAGCTGGTTCAGATTTGGCTGGAAGTAGTCCCATGGTTAAAAAAAAAATAAGAATAAATAACTTTGGAAAATCATTTTTAATGGATGGATGATACAGAACAGAGGCTATATTTAAGAAATATGGAAGTCACTTCTAAATAGCAAATTAATTTGACAGCTACTGGGGAAAAACAAGCACATTCCTCTGACATATACTTCAATGGAGCAGTTAACAAAAAGTTTGTCCTAATAAGTTGCTAAAAAAAGGTAAAGGACCCCTGACAGTTAAGTCCAATCGCGAACGACTCTGGGGTTGCGGTGCTCATCTTGCTTTACTGGCCAAGGGAGCAGACGTTTGTCCGCAGACAGTTTTTCTGGGTCATGTGGCCAGCATGACTAAGCCGCTTCCGGCGGAACGGAACACCGAAACCAGAGCTGCGCACGGAAACGCTGTTTACCTTCCCGCCGGAATGGTACCTATTTATCTACTTGCAGCTTTTGGCGTGCTTTCGAACTGCTAGGTTGGCAGGAGCTGGGACTGAGCAACGGGAGCACACTGAAAATAAGATGTTTAAATTGTACACTTGCACACCTCTTAACTTTCTCAGGATTGCACTTCAGTATGGAAACATGGGCCTGGGAAGTTGATTTCATAAAACACTCCTGTGAAAAGGCCTGGAGCGTAAGTTTCACTTAGCTTTAAAATAAGTGCTATTTTATGCATACCACACACACCTCTGAAAACCAGATGCAAGAAAGCTTAGCACCAAAATGGCACCCAGGAAAGAATCAAATCTTACCTATCGAGTCCCTCTCTGATTTGGAATTCTTCTTTTCCTTCTTTTTGCTTTCAGCATTTCGCTCCCTTCCTTCTTTTCTGTTTCCTGTAGCTTTCTTCTTCACAACGAATTCAACATCATCATCTTCACCGAAGCTGGAATCACCCTCAAATTCTTCAGCTGAAACCAGAAATGGTACAAAGTAATGGCATATAGTTTAGTAATAACAGGCTAGGAAAATTAACTATCTTTCTACCACATTATTAAAAAAGAAGTCACACTGTGGGAACTTTACTCCTGAGTAAGCAGACTGTGGCTGTACAGTGCAATCAGAAATGTGCACTTTTGAACCTTCACCTTATTCCCAGATACAGTCTCTCCTTTTTAAAGTTATCAAAATAATTAACTGAACTTTGAAGGTATTTCACTCTAGTTTTTGTGGCTGAATTTCAGAACTTCTACATTTTGTGATTTTCATCAACATCAATATTTCTCAAATAGCTTATTGGTTAAAAGAGAATTATAAATGTCTTTTATTTCTGGTCCTAAATACATGTGGGACTGCAGCCCAAAATGTCAACACTACTTTAAGAGCAGCAAAAAGCACAAGACAGAAATGTTTCTACTGAGAGTCTTCAAGAATCACCTTGTTTCTGTGAATCTTGTACTTTATGGTTCCTTCCTGGTGGTTCATCCATTGATAATGCTAAGGCAACTTCCAAATCTCTCTGGTAAAGTCTGTGATCCAAGGGAAGTCTGAAGCAATTTGAAAAACAGTTATGGAAAACACATTGTCAATATGTAAGTTTATTAACCTCAGTGCCAACACAAATTAAAAAGGGAACAAAGAAACTATTTCATGCTCTGAAACCAACTTTAAATCCTGCTTTTAGATTTTATAACCTCCATAATGGTTAAGATCAGTTCCAATAAACTGATCTTAGGTAGGCAAGGGGAATTCGCTCCACTCCAAGGGAATGAACTTATATCCCCAAAGCCAGCTACCTGTTTCTTAACCACAGCTAGGAAAAAAACAGTGTTGTATCGCAAACACATAAGTAAATTTAAAATGAATGGATTTCTCTTACCTTTTGTTCGGTGAACTCTTTTGGAACTGAATCTCCTGTTTGGGGGGCTTTTGCTCAGTTTTTTTCTTTGTCAACTCAGAGCATGTCCTCTTTAATTTTTTGCTTGAAGGTGCAGTTATATTTGCAAAATCTTCATCTGTTTAGCAGAAGCACATTAGACGCACTGTAACAGTGCAAGTTCTTCCAGTTGTTTAAAAATCCCCCATTTTAACAATATGTTTAAAGCATGTATTGTAAGATATTCTAGAGCTTTAGAACTTCTGCAGTAATCCAGGATGATTTAAAACAAAATACAGTGGTACCTTGGTTCTCAAACGTCTTGGAACTCAAACAACTTGGAACTCAAACACTGCAAACCTGGAAGTGTTCCGGTTTGTGAACTTTTTTCGGAAGCTGAACATGCTCTGTTTCGAGTGCCACACTTCCATTTTGAGTTTTACACCGAGGTCTGTCTGTTTTTGCGTTTTGCGTTTTTGTGGCTTTTTTGTTTTGTTTTTGTGACTGTGTGGAACCCAGTTCAGCTACTGATTGATTGATTGATTGTGTGACTGCAGTACATCGTTTATTCCTTTCATTTTATAGATCAATGGTCTCGTTACACAGTAAAATCCATGTTAAATTGCTGTTTTAGGGGTTGTTTTAAAACTCTGGAACGGATTACTCCATTTTGCATTACTTTCTATGGGAAAGCGTGCCTTGGTTTTGGAACGCTTTGGTTTTGGAATGGGCTTCCAGAACGGATTAAGTTTGAGAACCAAGATACAGGGAGATATTGGCACAGTAATAGCAGAGCAGTACAAGGGAAAGGAAATGGGGACTTCATTTCTCTGCTTAACATTGCCTCCTCCCGAGTGGCACCCACTGCAAGCTGTGAGCAAAGGACGCTGAAATGGGGTGTCTTTGCCTCCTTCCCTTGCCACTGTCCCCACTTCTCCTTGCAACATGTCAGCTGAGATGAGGGAACGAGGAGGTTTGCTGCATCCAGAGTTAAGAATGCTATCTCTTCAACACCCCAAAGACAGGGAGCCAGGCAATAGGTTATGCTTATTTCATATGAAGCAGCCTTGCTGTGTGTGTTCAGAACTTTGTTAGGAAGGATTCTTCAATGAAAGCTGGAGGGTATTAAAATCAGATTACTGGGAAGGAGACATCGACCAGCTTTCTCCTTTTTCTATTTATTTTTGGTGATCTATCTCATGTACCCAGCCAGTCTTTCAAGCATGTTCAGCTTTCATTACCCAGGACATGGTATGTATCTTCTGTAACTAAAAACTGAAAACTAGTATGTTGTAAACTAAAATGCAATATAACTACTATGTGACACTGGGTAAGGATATCCAGACAGTAAAAAGGTAAACGGTCCCCTAACCCAGTGTTTTTCAACCTTTTTGGGGCAAAGGCACACTTATTTCATGAAAAAAATCACGAGGCACACCACCACTGTGTGCGGAGAGGGAGATGTCAGAGCCCCGCTGCTCTCTATGAGGAATCGGATGAGAGCGGACCGCCAGTCCGATCTCATCCGATCCCATCCGATCTGATCCCCACCCAGGACGGATGGAAAATAGGGTGGACACTGTCCGGTGCCCGCCTAGTGGGCGAAAATTTGACTTTTTTTTAAAAAAAAAAATCTTTTGAATTTTTCAATTTTCCCCACGGCACACCAGGCAACATCTCGCGGCACACTAGTGTGCCGCGGAACAGTGGTTGAAAAACACTGCCCTAACCATTAGGTCCAGTCATGGACGACTCTGGGGTTGTGGCGCTCATCTCGCTTTAAAGGCCGAGGGAGCTGACGTACAGCTTCCGGGTCATGTGGCCAGCATGACTAAGCCAATTCTGGCAAACCAGAGCAGCACACAGAAACACCGTTTACCTTCCCGCCAGAGCGGTACCTATTTATCTACTTGCACTTTGATGTGCTTTCGAACTGCTAGGTTGGCAGGAGCTGGGACAAAGCAACAGGAGCTCACTCTGTCACGGGAATTTGAACTGCCGACCTTCTAATTGGCAAGCCCTAGGCTCTGTGGTTTAACCCACAGCGCCACCCGTGTCCCTTATCCAGACAGCAGAGCTGGGCAATATTTTGATACAGTGGTACCTCGGGTTACAGACGCTTCAGGTTACAGATGCTTCAGGTTACAGACTCTGCTAACCTAGTAATAGTACCTCAGGTTAAGAACTTTGCTTCAGGATGAGAACAGACATCGCACAGCGGCGGTGCAGTGGCAGTGGGAGGGCCCGTTAGCTAAAGTGGTACCTCAGGTTAAGAACAGTTTCAGGTTAAGAACAGACCTCTGGAACGAATTAAGTTCTTAACCCAAGGTACCACTGTACTTTGCTAGAAACAGGTATGAAGTTCAGATTGCAAAGATGGTTTCAGACCAGTTCAGTAACAGGAGGAACAACTGACCAGAAGGAAAGAGGCAGCCCACATCACTTGCTAGGGCGAAGAGGCAAACGCACAGGCAGGCAGGCAAGCAGGTGGAGCACCTTCAAGGCTGGGCTGTGGAGGGAGAGGCCAGGAACTCCTTCGCCCAAGCAAGCGGGCAGCCTTCTTCCCTTCCTCTTGGTCGTTCCTCCCTCCCTCCACAGCCCAGCTGCTTTTTCAGATGTTATTTCGGTCATTGTGATATATCACTATATTGAGATGCTTAGCTGGTGATATATCACAATGCTGCAAACCAGATATCGCCCAGAATTTGAAGTGCAGTGTCATCAATATACCAATGATATTCAACTTTTATTTCTCTTCAGACTTAAAACAATAGCACTGGCTTGTAGTATGTGCTCATATTTAAATGTACAACAGGTTCGGGAAAAGCTGCTATAAACCTTTGTAGAACCAGTGCAAGCAAAGCTTAAACACAATGATTTTTTCTTCTAGTTACACTCATATAAAACAGTTTCAGCAAGCTTCCGTGTTACTTTCCCACTGAATCTGCCCCCTTTTGGCATGAAGGAACAGCGAATGACTTACCATCATCATCTTCATCCACACTGCCAAACTGAGAATAATCAACTGCTTTCTTATTCCTAGAAGAATAAAACATGGAAATGCATAAGAGGGGTCATTTTTTGTCTGCCCATGGAACCATTATGCATATGTAAGCAGTTGTTGTATTTGAATAAAAATATTCATATTTAATTGCTACTGCTTTATGCAATGATGATTCTGGGAAACATGTAAAAGTAAAATTAATTTAGAAACTGTACACTTGACTCATCTTAAGATACTGTAGCAGCCACACAATGCCCAATTATATTTACATTACACACACATATATACGTATATGAAACAATTATTCACTTTATTTTTTTACTAATTATTTTGCTGTAGTAGCTTCTGTATAGCTAGCTGCCTCTGAATTTTTCTCACTAATATTTCTTTCAACAAGAGCATTAGAATTAGTTTTACTGAAATAAATTTGGGGCAGCCAGCTATACAACAAAGTGCAATCTATGAATAAAAATGTAAAATAAACTAATACATTTTAGATTTCTCTTAATAGATTTACGTTGCTGTAGTTTCTCTCTCTGAATCCTAGACTGCTAAAAGAAAAATATGGATAAAAATGCATGTTTCCCTTTACAAATCTTCAGGTGCCAGGCAAAAGCATTCAATCGGTCCATGGCCTGGCTGTAAAAAAACAACCAACAGCCTTTTAAGCGTGTCTGTGGGAGGGAGGATATTGGCTTTTTGTTTCTTTGTTATGAATTTTGTGTTCTCCCTTGGGTTTTTTTTGTGATCTTCAGGGGAAGGGTGGTATACAAATTCAAGGAACAAACAACATTCCCACATGTCAAAAAAGACTATTTATGTATGCCACTACTGTGTATTTCATTATCCCAAAAATGGAAAACAAGCGAGGTCCCAACCAAAGAAGAGTGCAGAATTTTGCAGGCTTAACATATAGAATAAGAGAACAAGAGAATTTAGAGAAGACTGGAAAACGTTTGTTGAATATATGGGGAATAACTGTGTACAGCTGAAAACACTGGCAGCATTGAGATAAATTCAACAGTGTAAATAAGTTGTGATGGATGTAATAATGGAATACTGAATGGTATTGTTTCTGTAAAATATGCAGGGGTTTGTGATATGTAAAATGAACCATGGAAAGAGAAGAAAGGAAGTCACTGATATCTTAAGGATGTAAAAATGAGTACTTTAAATTGTAAAACAGAAAATTTAATAAAAAATTATACACAAACAAACAAACAACAGCAGAATTCTAACTGCAAAAGGTTGGAAGGAAGAGGATATCCCATCTAAGTCAGACTGGCAAAATAAATAATAGAGTACGCAGAACTGGCGAGATTATCAGCAAGGCTAAGAGACGTTACAAATTAAAAAATGTTCAGAGAGTGGGATATATAGAGAGTCTCTGTAAAAGAACACTGTCAGAAGATCAATCCGTTGGCAGGTTTTGACTGAGCTTCAGTGTGCAAATAGGATAATTGTATAAAATAAAATTGATAGTAAGTCAAATAATAGGGAGAAAGTAAAATTTAAGCGGGTATTTAAGGAACGCAAGAGGAAGATCGGAGGGCTTGACAAATTTAATCACAAATGGATGTATGAAGCAAGAATGAGTTAAAGAATGAACAACCGTTTATTTATTTTTTTAATTTATCATTTTGCCTACAATACCTATTGTACACTCCTGTTATAAAGTTTTCAACCAATAAAGCACTCAAAAGCAAAAGGGGGAAAAAGGAGAGATAAATTCAACAGTGCAAACAAGTTATGATGAATGTAATAATGAAATACTGAATGGTGTAGTTTAATGAACCATGGAAAGAGAAGAAGCGAAGTCACGGATGGAAAAACGAGTACTTTAAATTGCAAAAAAGAAAATGGATGTACAAAGCAAGAATGAGTTAAAGAATGAACAACCGTTTATTTTCTTTAATTTCTCATTTTGCCTATAATATCTATTGTACACTCCTGTTATAAAGTTTTCAACCAATAAAGCACTCAAAAGCAAAAGGGGGAGGGGGAAAAAGAGATAAATTCAACAGTGTAAATAAGTTATGATGAATGTAATAATGGAAAACTGAATGGTGTTGTTTCTGTAAAATATGCAGGGGTTTGTGATATGTAAAATGAACCACGGGAAGAGAAGAAGCGAAGTCACGGATATCTTAAGGATGGAGAAATAAGTACTTTAAATTGTAAAAAAAAAAGAAAATTTAATAATTTAATTAAAAAATTAATTTCGAAAAATTATACACAAAGGAACAACGACAGCAGCCCCGGGGCCTCCGCCCGCCCCCTCCCCGCATAACGCCCGCAAGCGGGAGGCTCCTGCCCTGCCGCGAGGGGACCCGGCTCACCTCCGCGACGGTCGCGCCATCCCGGGGCTCCGCTTCGGCCCTCGGCCGGCCGCCCGTTCGGAATCCGCGCGCGGAGAAGAGGCCGGAAGTGACGGCGACAGGAGGCCGGAAGTGACGAGAGGCAGCCCGCCCCACCCGCGCGCTCGCTTTCTCTCTCTCTCTCCCGTAAGGAGAAGGTTGAGGGGACGGGAAAGTGGGCGGGGCGTGTCCGGGCCGACGCGGGGACTCGCGTCTCGTGGGAAAGGGGCATTCCGCCGAAGGAGGGCAGCGAGCGGGTTGAGGAGCGGGTGAGTTTGTGGGGTTTTTCCTTGTGTTCTCCAAGGCAGACGCGGACTCTCGGGCTGCTTCCGTGTCGCCTCAGGCGAAGGCCGGGTTGGGGAGGGAGGGTGACTCTTTTTCCTCCCAAATAATGTTTATTAAGTTGCTTACACATATAACACATACTGTAAAACAGATGAAGCAAAAATTTAAAAAGAACAAGGGAGATATAAAACAAATACAACAAATAGCTACAAAAAAATGAACAATACAAATTGATTAATCAGTTAATGAGAAGTACCCCTGCAGGATCAGGCCAAAGGGAGGCCCCTCTAGCCCACCACCCTCTTCTCGCAAGCGCCAACCAGATGACCATGGGGGACCCTTGGGAAGAGCCTTCTCTCTCTCCCCCACCAGGGGTCTCCAGCAAATGATCATTCAGAAGAATTGATTCTCTTGTGTGGAATTGGGAGAGTGGGGGGTTCCTGCTGGTGGATCTCTTGCTGGCAGGTTCCTAGTGGCCCACTAAGCAGCTGCTACTTTTCTTGTGAATGATTCTGGCCAGGATAGACCATAAGCAAACTTAATTCAATTGTCAGCTGGTTTCTGAAATGTAAAATATTGTGTATGGGGGGGGGGGAGAGAGTTACAGTACTACTACTACTACTACTAATAGTAATAATAATAATGTGTTTTATTGTGAGGGGGCTGTTGGGTGTCTTTTTTGTTTTTCTTGTGTATTTTGTGGTTTTATATCTTGATTTTATTCTGTGAACTGCCCTGAGACCCCCGGGTATAGGGCAGCATATAAATTCAATTAATAATAATAATAATAATAATAATAATAATAATAATAATAATAATAACAACATATATATTGTAAGCTACATAAAACTGAAGCCAGCCCATCTTCTAAACACTGTAGCCTGTGGATGCCAATGCACTTTCTTCTACATGCACCCTGCTCCCCCCAGTAGGCTGGAGCCATCAACCCTGCTTCAGGTTCCATATGTTTAAAAGATGAGGTCACCAGAAATTGGGGTCTTAAGATGCAGCAGCCCTGTTGTAAAACACCCTGTCCAAGCAGGCCTGCCCAAGCAACCTCCTGAGCTTGTACATATTTCCTAAAATGTATTTAACTTCAGAAGCTATTTGAAAGGCTTAAAGAAACACATAAAACTATGTGTGTTGAAGTGGTTTTATATGTATTAAAATGGGGCTTACAACAAAATGTTGTCGCGTACAGTGGTGCCCCACAAGACGAATGCCTCGCAAGACGAAAAACTCGCTAGACGAAAGGGTTTTGCAGTTTTTGAGCTGCTTCGCAAGACGAATTTCCCTATGGGCTTGCTTCGCAAGACGAAAACGTCTTGCGTTTTTTGCAAGTTTGTTTCCTTTTTCTTAACACCGTTAATACAGTTGCGACTTGACTTCGAGGAGCAACTCATAGAACGCGGTGTGGTAGCCTTTTTTGAGGTTTTTGGTGATTTTTGAAGCTTTTCCAAAACTTTTCCGACACCGTGCTTCGCAAGACAAAAAATTCGCTAGACGAAAAAACTCGCGGAACAAATTAATTTCGTCTTGCAAGGCACCACTGTATTCTCACCCCTAACAGAAATGTTTCTATTCAAAATAGTAGCTAGTTTTTCCTTCCTCTAAGATACTAAAATCTTTTTCGGAAGGTTGTTTTAAACTATTTTGTAGAAGTTTTAATTCTATTATGATATTTGCCTTCCTTGATTCCTTGAAGGAGTGTGTGAAGGAAGTTGCAAAGACCTCATTCCATCCCTTTTTTGTGACTTTTTGGGTAACTTCCAAGTTCAGTGCAATGCATGTGTGCACGGTCACATACATATTAAAAGGTAAAGGGACCCCTGACTATTAGGTCCAGTCGTTGGGGCGCTCATCTCGCTTTATTGGCCGAGGGAGCCGGCGTACAGCTTCCGGGTCATTTGGCCAGCATGACTAAGCCGCTTCTGGCGAACCAGAGCAGCACACGGAAACACCGTTTACCTTCCCGCCGGAGTGGTACCTATTTATCTACTTGCACTTTGACATGCTTTCGAACTGCTAGGTTGGCAGGAGCTGGGACAGAGCATCCTGTGGATTCGAACTGCCGACCTTCTGATCTGCAAGTCCTAGGCTCTGTTGTTTAACCCACAGCGCCACCCACGTCCCCACACACTTATTAGATGTGCCTAAAATGGTATCTGTCTGTACTTTGTTTGTAAACTTCATTTTTTAACTGGAGGTTGCAATTGCCTTATCAGATCTTTAAAACAAACAAACAAACAAATAACCCACCACTTTAAAAATAAACAACAGTGGTGCTATTCTGTGAATGTGTCCTGTTTTAGTCCAGGGAACATCTGGCAAATCTTATTTACTGCAATATTAATTTCTGCAGGGTGAATAAAATAAGAAAATACCTTATTTTTTAACAAATGTGAATGTCTTCAATCTCCTTTTTTGTTTTACTTTTTAAAAATTCACTTACTGGCTCCTCTGCCCTTCCTTTGTGTTTGTGTAAAGATATAACAGTAATAGCATTCTCCTTTTGCTTCAGTGCAGGAAGCCTTTGAAATGAAGGGTGACCAAGGAACAATCTGTAGTAAGGAGAGAGGGTTTCTGTATGAATTCAGGGCTGGAAACCAACGTTTTGTGCTTACAGTTCCTCTGAAATTCCCAGTTCAAGAAAGTGCTACCCATTTGCATAGGCATCTGATGCGCCCTTACAACTTGCCATGCTTCATAGAAAATGGTAAGGATTTCTTCTATACCATCAAACATAGACTTTCTCACAGCTGCATAGGGCCTCTAAAGAACTTGGACTTCACATAATGCCATCTGCAGACGTCGGAGGGAGATACATAGGTGGCCCATTGCACATGCAAAACTCTGTTTTTGGATGTAGGGAAGTTGAGGCTATAACTCATAGCTGCTTATTTTGCCCTGCAGATCCAAGGGCAGGGGCGAAACTCCTGTTGCGTATTCAGTCGCATCATTTGGATAAAATGACCCACAAGATACTGTGATCACTTAAAATAATGGAATAATCACTTTAAAAGGGGCGTTGTTTGCCACAGTGGCTAATAAACTGTGTGCTTTATAGACATATTATCTGGATGGCATGGGATACATTCATGTGATGAATTGCACTGTGTTTAGCCCAAGACAGAGATAAGGGACTAGCATTTG
This sequence comes from Podarcis liolepis, assembly GCF_965112155.1. Taxonomy (NCBI): domain Eukaryota; kingdom Metazoa; phylum Chordata; class Lepidosauria; order Squamata; family Lacertidae; genus Podarcis; species Podarcis liolepis. The sequence goes on from NC_139556.1 coordinate 8,298,171, forward strand.
TTGGAGTTCTACTCCCTTGTGCTTGGGTTTTTCCTTTAACTCTGCCTTTAATTTTTGCTTTAATTTTGATCTCAGATAATTTGCTTTAATTTTGATCTCAGATTTCCTCCCCTCCTCTTTAAAAAGTCATGGGGGGGGGGTTTCCTTCCTTCCCTCCCTTCTCTGAACTCTTCCTCCTCCCTTCTTTCTGCTGTGGGAATGATCCCTCCACCTGTGAAGCAGACCACCAAACTGTAATGCATAATAATATTAAATCGGATGTGAGGGATTTGAACACCAAATGTGTGGAACTTACAACCTTTCCTATGTATGTCCTCTTAGTAACCATTAAAAATTGAATTTACCCTTTATAATGACTGTAAATTAATAAGATAAGCATTTCAGTTGATGGATGGCCCCCCAAAAAACCTGCCATTATTTCAGATTTAAAAGAATCCCTGAATAGATTCATTGAGGAGGAATCCATAAAAGATCACGATGAAGAAGCAGAAGCAGCCCTGGAAGCTGTAAAGTCTGGCAAAGTAGATTTACACCAACTGGCAAATGCTTGGGCCAAAACTTATACTGAGGTAAGAAGTCTCCATAGCATTATATATGCTTCAGAAGATGATGCTGGAACTTATTTCTGTAGCATACTCATTCTTTACTGGCTATTTCACTCTCTGATTAGAAATACATGAACCAACTACTGTTGTTTTGGCTCCATCAGGATCCATGCTCAGAGAATGAGTTTGCTTTTCCATTGTTCAGTTATTTGCCTTCCTCCCTTCTCTGGCTCTAACGAATGATGGTTAATTTGAACATAAACTACTTCGCAAGGCATTACCAACTAATTATTGCTAGAAGGCTGATTTGAGTTTTCATCTTTGGCTTATGCCTTCCCTTTTTCTGCTATTACATGAATTGCTTTTTAGTTTGTTTGCTTTTTTCCGTTTGTAACAAACACTGGCAAAAATGTTATTAATGCATTATATATTAGATACTTAAGAACTGTGTGTGCGTGCACAGAATCTTTTAAGTACAGTGGAACCTCTACTTATGGACATAATCAGTTCCAGAGGTCCGTCCGTAAGTCGATCCAGGTCACTGGTAAAAGTGCCGTTGTGTTCAGGCGCATTTGGTGGCAACGCACTTCTGCGCATGTGCAGACGGCGGCAGCCACTTCTGCGGGTGCGCGAATCGTGGCAAACCCAGTATTTACTTCCGGGTTTGCCGCGGTCGCGACTTGGATCAGGCCCAAGTAGAGGCAGTCGTAAGTAGAGGTTCTACTGTAGTTGGTGGTACTGAGTTTTTCTTTCTGGGAATGATGGGAGTTATAGTTCAGAAGCTGAAGTGCCCCACTCCTGTCTGTTTAAAGGTATGTGGTGCACTAACAAATATAATTTGATTACCGTATTTTTCGCTCTATAGGACACACTTTTCCCCCTCCAAAAATGAAGGGGAAATGTGTGTGGATCCTATGGAGCGAATGCAGGCTTTCGCTGAAGCCTGGAGAGCGAGAGGGATCGGTGCGCACCGACCCCTCTCGCTCTCCAGGCTTCAGGAAGCTATCCGCAAGCCTTCAGACCGCGGCGGGAGTGCCCGCCGGGCTCCCAAGGCTTGTGGATAGCAGCCTCCAAACCCAACGTGGTTTGGAGGCTGGCGGTGAGGGAAAGCAGCGCTTCTCCCCACCACCAGCCCCACAAGCTCGAGGGACAGCGGGGAGGCGGAGTGCCACCTTCCCGCTGTTCCCCGACCTGGTTTGGAGGCTGGTGATCGGGGAAAGGAGCGCTCCCCCCCGCCAGCCCCAAAGAGCAGGTCGAAAGGAACCCAAAGCATCCAAATCCCAGCGGGAACTCCCGCTAGGCTCCGGAGGCTTTGGGTGAACGCACCTTGAACGCACAGAACGCACCTTGTTTTAGAGGGGGAGAACAAGAAAAAAAATTTTTTCCCTGTTCTCCCCCTCCTGTGCGTCCAATAGAGCAAAAAATACTGCACATCTGTAATCTACTGTATTGCCTTAAGTTTGCATTGATCAATAAAGTCACTTGTACTAGGAAAGTACTGTTAAACACTGACAGTATGAGCCATTGATATTATTTAACATACTGTTCACAATCTTTAATGCAGATAAAGAACATTTTAAAGTTATCTTACTGCCTTTTCTAAAGATTCTTATAAACACAGAACAGCAATAATTATTCAAAACAAATGGGGTTTAAAAGGAAGAATGATACCGAATAATTTTTTGTACCTCTGTGTTATTATTTATATTCATTTGTAAAAATATTTATATACTGTTATTCCTAAAAAAAAAAATCAAGAGTGGTTTACAACAATTGTTCATAAAACCCATGCAATAAAAGTAACATATAAAATAGTTAAAATGAGAAATCAGCTACCTGTTGTAGAAAGATGTATTCTTAATTGCCTAAATAAGCCTGATGGACTAGAAACTTTTTCAAGAGGAGTTGAAAAGTTGAAACAATGCAGAACAATGGAATGAAAACCTCCCTGGTGTGATTGGTATGTGTTCTCAGATTCTGGTTGGCAGTGCTTCTAATTGGCATATGCTCATCAATCATTTTCATATCTTCATAACCTTATATAAATCTTACATAGCCAAATAGTAGGATACTGAATCGAATAGTGAATTGTAGCTGTCTTGTATCTCACATTAATTTTCAGAAATCCTGTATCTTAGGGCATTCCCAATAAATGTGATACACATCCGCTGTTGTTGAGGCACATACCCAGCAGCTGTCGTTAGCCCCTGGATCAATCTGGTTCAATCAGTGGAGTCAAATATCAGCTAATAGGAATTTATGAAAAGTTTACATAGAGTTGATTCTCCCACGGTGTCCCCTGATCACATTCAAGTTCTCACAGATTTCCTTTCATAAATCTTGTTTCTCCAGGGACTATTGGCATCAACTTCCAAATTAAGAATCATAGATCTGAATCAAAGCCCCCTTTTGACGGATTACCTTAAATCAGCATCTTAAAACTATGTGACACCTCTTGGGAAACTATGGCCCAAATCAGGGATCACCAACCTTTGTGGGCCAGTTGGCAAAATTACTAAAGTGCCTTTTTTGTGCTTAGCATCTTGTTGGAGCATAAAAAAACGCTTTATTTGAGTTATTGACAGTTGCTATACAAGAATGAATGTGGGAGAGATCACCAGTTTCCTAGTTATGGCTGAAGTTGTCAGCACATGGATTCTGAACCATGGAGGCAAAATCTTCAAGGGAAAACCCACAAATTTTATCAAAACAAAAATGTCCCACAGGCAACCAATCAGTATAACAATTTAATTTTTAATTTTTTTTAAGTTTTCATGTGCAGGGCACATTATCACCATTTTATAATTTTCCAGGCAACATTGGAATATGCAAGACCTGAAGACCCAAGCTGGGATGAAGATTTTGCAGATGTCTATCATGATCTTATCCATTCTCCTGCTTCTGAAACGCTGTTAAATCTGGAACACAATTATTTTGTTAGCATCTCTGAACTGATAAGTGAAAGAGATGTGGAACTGAAAAAATTACGAGAAAGGTAATTCTTTAAACTTGGCATTTTCTGTTAGACCTAAAATTATTATAAAGAGAGAAGAAATTAATCTGGTGTGTGTTGTTTTTCTAAAGAACTACCAGAGATTTAGATACTGTCAGGAACCGAAGCACAGACAGTTGATTTTCTTTTTTTAATGCACCTCCTTTTTTAATGTATTGTTCCCGCCGAAGACAGTTTTTGAAGTTTCCCTTTGCCAGAGTTGAGTGTGTGTGACACTGTTGATTAAAAACAAATCTGCAGTCCTTTACAAACTTAAAAGTAATGGTCATGGAAGGGTCTTAATAAGCCTCCTTATGAAGTTGACAGAACTAGTTTTAGGGTCATAGTTCTTTGGATCCTGGCCACTAGCTGTGTAGCATGGAATTTTCTGGAAACACTTCATGGGGACAGGTCACTATTTCACACATTTAACTTGTGCGATATCAGCTTCACACACTTGATGGCTGGGCAGCTGATACTGCACAAATAAAATTCACGCAAGGTAGACAGCTTAAAAGCTCTTTCTGTGCCTGGTTTTCCCCACTGGGAAGAGAGAGCTTTTAAGCTTGTCAGAGTTGCTTCCTGGGCTCTGTAAACCTCCCTACTTTTTCAAAGAAAGGAAGAAAGCCTATGCTAAATGGATATTGCAGCATGTAAACTGCCCTCCCCCATCATCTGGCCATGCTGGCTGTTGCAGTTCCTTTTTTATAATAGTTTTTATTAATTTTAACATATAAATTATAATACACACCACAGAACTTCCTCACTTATATAATCTTTTTTGGACTTCCATCAGCACCTCTGATGATCCACCGTTTTGACCACTGCTTATGCATTTCTTAATTTCATACTGGCTTTAATTGTTTTAACTAACCATCCTCCCCCTTATCCATTTTTGCAATAATTCCAATAATACTCCTCACAAAACTTCTTGCAAACCTACAAACATAGTCTGATCATCACAAATACTTTTCAAATAATCTGTAAATTTACTCCAGTCTTCTGTGAATTTCTGGTCCCGCCGATTTCGAATCCTTCCTGTTAGTTTATCCAATTCTGCATAGTCCATTAGTTTCATCCTCCACCTGGCTGTTGCAGTTCCAAACATCTGGAGGGCAGCTTACATAATGGCAGTGAGAGGAGACAAACCATTTTTTGGTGGCAGAAACCCTGTCGCGAACTCTCCCCCCAGGGAAATTTGACTTCCCCCCTCTTTGGTGGTTTTCATTCCACCAAGCCTTTAATGGTTTTTAGTGCTGATTGTCTTTTATGCTCTTCTTCAAGATGCTGTTTTAAAGATATTTATTCTCAGCTTTTCTTCTATTGACATATGTTTATGGTGCCGGGGGGGGGGCGTCTCTTGTCAGGGCCAAATTGTGATGCATATCTATTTTTTACAAACAAACAAAATATTTCTGACTAGATTTTTATTGTAGGCAAGGTGCTGAAATGGATAAGGTGATGCAAGAACTAGGGAAGTCACTATCGGATCAAGACGTAAACATGCTGGCAGCACAACACTTTGAATCCCAGCAGGTAAATGAAGTACCTGATTTAAATAAATTGGGCAGCTCATTTGTTGTTAATCAATTGGCTGACTCAACGTCTCCTTTTAGGCTTTGGAGAACAAGTGGAACAATGAACTGAAGCAAACTACAGCTATCCAGAAACAGGAGTATCAGGAATGGGTGGTAAAGCTTCATGAGGATCTGAAAAACCCCGGCACCACTCTCGGGTACCCTTCTTTCTTAGTTTTCTTCTTAACTTGCTGATTAGGGATTATATCTGTTAGTTACTGTCAGGGCTGCCTCAGGTCTCAGCTCACAAAAGACCAACGCCAAGTTCTTCTTATATACAAGGATGTTTATTGCAGTTCATTATTGGTTCCACAACCGAGGTGTGCAGCCCCACGTCTCTTAGCCTTAGACCGTTGAAGTCCCTTCTGAGTCGGTCCCTCCCCTACACCAGTTTAAGATGCTTGCTTTGCTCCACCTCCTCCTGTCTTTCCTTTTCCGCAGGGTCTTTCTGCCCGCTGGAGTTCCGCCCCTCCTGGATTCCTCTGACGCTGAATCTCCCGATGGCTCTCCCTCCCTCCTGCGGGCTTTGGGACCTGGCTCCTCCCCCGGGCTCTCCGTTTCCCCGCGCGCTTGCACATTTGAACTTGGCGCGTGCGCCCAGTTTCCAACCCTTCTCCTGATGGTTACGTCACTCCCCTCACTGCTCCCCTCCCCTTCCGGGAGAATAGCTTGTTCTGACCTCTCCTCCATTCCAGCCGATGGAGCTGCTTCTCCTGACACACTGGAACCTCCCCCCCCCCTTCGCTGCGCTCTGGAGGGGAAGCCTGCCCTGATTTCCAGCTGCTGTTTCGGGATTCCCTGTTGGCTCTTTCTCCCTGATGAGTCCCCCCTGGGGCTCCTCTCGCCCTAGCTACAGGTGCCCCCTCCTGGGAATCCCCTGATTCGCTGGAGAAGCTCATGGAGTCCCTTGGGCCACAGTCCTCCTCCTCCTCGCTGTCCTCAGACTCTGCCCAAACGTCCTCCCTCTCCTGCCTCCCATGTGCCTCTGCCCCTGAACCCCTGACAGTTACTAATTAGAAGGAGCAGATTAGGGATGTTGGGGTCCGTCGCTTCTTCTGGCCAAATGTTGACTCTAGTCCTAGATTAATTTATGGAACTGTTATTTTATTTTAGTGTAGAAAATCCACACCCTGATGTGAACTAAAAGCACACAGGAGGTGGTAGAGACCCGGATAGGATGTTACTCTGTCACAACAAAGGGGTCTGCTTGTGTTGCAAGATCAGCACCAGGGACTTAAATATGAAGGTGGCAGCTGGTTGCCTGTTGGCTAAGTTTCTCTGTGCTACGCTGTTTGTTTTAACAAAGGGCTCAAAGGGGTGAGCACAGCTCTTCCCCTACCCATTTTGTCATTGCAACAACCCTGTGAGATAGGTTAGGCTGAAGGGCAGCGTTTGGTTCAGGATAATCCAGCAAGCAATTCCGGTTTTGTGGGGATTTAAACATTGGTCTCCCAGATCCTAGTCCAATACTCTTAACTGCTACACCACATGGGCTCTCTGTAGCTCTGCCCCTGAAGCTGTTGCAGTTCACATGGTTAGGGTAAAATGCCTGTTCCTGTCAAATTAATAAATACGGAGGCAGTGGGGGACAGAAAGCTTTGTCTGGCTTCATTTTCTTTCTTTTTTGTTATTTCAGTGATGAAATAAATGTCCAACCTAATCAGTGGAGAGAATCTGCAGAAGGCAATGGGAGGCTTTTTGAAGACCAGAGACAGCTGGAAGAAAGTTTCACTATTCATCTGGGTAAGTGAAAGATTGAACGTCCAGAGCTTTTTCTCACAGCCACGTTTTCATTCATTTCCAGATTGAACATGTTTGTCCACATATCCATATTCAATGGCTTAACACACATACAGGCCACAAATTACCAAAATTTGAAACATGTTTTAAGTTGTGATCTAAACCTATCTTGGTAACCACATCAGTGAGTGGTATTGATTAAAGGTAAAGTTAAAGGTACCCCTGCCCGTACGGACCAGTCTTGACAGACTCTAGGGTTGTGCGCTCATCTCACTCTATAGGCCGGGAGCCAGCGCTGTCCACAGACACTTCCGGGTCACGTGGCCAGCGTGACAAAGCTACTCTGGCGAGCCAGAGCCGCACACGGAAACGCCGTTTACCTTCCCGCTAGTAGGCGGTCCCTATTTATCTACTTGCACCCGGGGGTGCTTTCGAACTGCTAGGTTGGCAGGCGCTGGGACCGAGCAACGGGAGCGCACCCCGCCGCGGGGATTCGAACCGCCGACCATGCGATCAGCAAGTCCTAGGCGCTGAGGTTTAACCCACAGCGCCACCCGCGTCCCGTGGTATTGATTACAACTTATGAAAAAGGTTGTGCAGATATTCCATCACTAAGTTTACTTAGTGTAAAGCAAGTTTCGTGCACCAGCGAAAGTAATTCATTTTGGAAATCGCATCAGTGATGACTAATGTGTCTTCTCTGATAGCCCAATGATTTTCTAAATGCAAATGGACCCAAAATGGGTTTAAAACTGTCTGATTTCCCCTGAAGTCAAATTATTGTTTTCTAGATATTTTTGTATTCCACCTCCCTCTGTTATGGATTGAGTTGCTTGATATTGCTGCAGTGTTAGCAGACTTGCTGCTATCTCTCTCTGAACTGGTGTACTTTGCCTTCACCAGAACATTGCTACACTATGGTTAAGTAAATTTCTTTTCTGATCTGGGGTGAGTCTACTGGGCTTATTTCACTATACATATCTCTGTTCTTTCACAAGTTACTAAGAGAATGTACAGTGGTGCCTCGCAAGACGAAATTAATTCGTTCCGCAAGTTTCTTCTTCTTGCGAGTTTTTCGTCTTGCGATGCACGGTTTCCCTGAGGAATGCATTGAAAATCAATTAATGCGTTCCTAGGGAAACCGACTTCAGACCAGGTCCGGGGACAGTCTGTCCCCCGACCTCTTCTGAAGGCTAGGGGGGGGGGACAAGGGCTTTTCTTCCCACCCCCAGCATTTTAAAAAACCCTGGGACAGCGGAGGGCTTCTCCGCTGTCCGGGGCGATCTTAAAATGCTGGCGGGTGGCATTTTAAAATCGCCCCGGGACAGCGGAGGACTTCTCCGCTGTCCGGGGCAATTTAAAAGCCCCTGGGAAGGCAGGCAGGAGGGACAAAGACTTTTGCCCCCCGCCAGCCTTCAGAAGAGGTCCTGGACCTCTTCTGAAGGCTGGCGGGGGCGAAAGTCTTTGCTCCCCCCGCCTGCCTTCAAAAGCTGTCCGGCCAAGGCTTCGCGGACCTCTGCCGGCATGCCGAAGCCTGCGCGCGCTGACATCAGCGCGCCCAGGCTTCGCGGAGCGCTCCGCCAGCAGCGGCAGCGCTGCCGCTGCTGGCGGAGACTTGCCCGCATGCCGAAGCCTGCGCGCGCTGACGTCAGCGCGCCCAGGCTTCGCGGAGCGCTCCGCCAGCAGCGGCAGCGCTGCCGCTGCTGGCGGAGACTTGCCCGCATGCCGAAGCCTGCGCGCGCTGACGTCAGCGCGCCCAGGCTTCGCGGACCGGTCCGCCAGCAGCGGCAGCGCTGCCGCTGCTGGCGGAGACTTGCCGGCATGCCGAAGCCTGCGCGCGCTGACATCAGCGCGCCCAGGCTTCGCGGACCTCTCCTGCCTTCAAAAGCCGTCCGGGATAGCGGGAAGCGCTTCCCTGCTATCCCGGACTGCTTTTAAAATGCTGGCGCTGGGGAGCAAAGCCTTTCGGCCCGCGGCAGCCTTCCTGGACCTCTTCTGAAGGCCGGAGGGGGGGGAAAGGCTTTGCTCCCCACCGCTAGCATTTAAAAGAGGTCCCCGGAGATTTCCCTATGAGCTTTCGTCTTGCGAAGCAAGCCCATAGGGAAATTCGTTTTGCGAAGCGCCTCCAAAACGGAAAACCCTTTCGTCTAGCGGGTTTTCCGTCTTGCGAGGCGTTCGTCTTGCGGGGTACCACTGTATATGTTCACCTTTGGGGAGAGAATGTGTGTGGTTTGATATTAGAAGCTAACAGTGGTTAAACGTCTTTAAACTGAGACACACAGTATAGCTCTGGTCTTTGCTATTGCTCCCTCTATATGTGGGATGAGATAACTGATTTTATAGTGTGTTTTAGGTTAGCTTTAGCAGTAAAGTCAGATTATCTGGACATGCTTATTCCGAGGTGACTTGAGCTCCTTTTGGTCCTTCTCCCACTCCCTGTCTCTGGCACACACATCTTATTTTTTCCTCCTGCCTAGGAGCCCAATTGAAAACGATGCATAACTTGAGACTGCTGAGGGCAGATATGCTAGACTTCTGCAAGCACAAGCGCCATCACCGCAGTGGAGTCAAACTCCACAGGCTTCAAACGGCACTGTCGCTTTATTCAACTTCTCTTTGTGGCCTGGTCTTGTTAGTGGATAATCGCATCAGTTCATACAGTGGGATCAAAAGAGGTAAGTCGTCCTCATTGAACTGGATTTCTTCCTGTTGAGTTCAGGTCAAAAGTTATAAAACTACTTCCTTTTTTTGCCCGATCTAACATATAATTGATCATTTGACAGCCACCTCTTATTTGATATAATGAAGTGCATCACACAGACAAATAGTTGTAAGTCACACTTGTAAGAATGAAAAATGGGATAAATAACATTCTGTTTAGCTGTAAATTAACACTATTCACTAGTCAGGTTTGCACCCTTTTTTCCTTGCTGGTTTTAAATCATTGGTTTTTAATTTAAATCGAAGCCCTCCTGCATGCTAGAACCTTTCCCCAACACCTAGTCTTCTGTGTGAAGGGAATGTTTTTACACAGAAAAGTATTCAATCGTGAACTTCTGGCTCATAAACCAGGTTCTTCTCCACTGAGATCTACGATCTTTCTTTCCTTTCTTCCAGATTTTGCAACGGTTTGCCAGGAGTGCACAGACTTCCACTTCCCTGGGATTCAGGAGCAACTTGAAGTTGTTCAGCAGGTTGTGCTTTATGCCAGGGCACAACGCAGCAGTAAATCCAAGAGACTGCGTGGTCAGTACTACTTGTAGTTGCTTTCCTTCATATATAAACTGAAAGCGATTTCTAGTGTCCTTTCCAGTAAAAATGAGGAAAATAAACATTTCAAAAGTGTTATTTAAGAATACATTTCTGCACACAGAATTTTTGTTTTAATTCTCAAGTTTCAATTGGTCGCTGCTGCTTGAGTTATAAATGTTCCAGTCACTTCTTCCTTGTTTGTGTAGAAAATAATTTGATCTTTCCTTGTGTGACATCATATATAACCAAGATACATTCAGTTACATCTGATGTACTATTTTTTTTTTATAATCTACAGATTCAGGAAACAGAAACAATGGCAATGAAGATAAATCTAAGAACACAGAACAAAACCTATCAAATATTTTGCCTGGTACGTTTAGTTACGTAGTTTGTTCAGTAAGATGCATTCCTTGCTAGAATTCATATTGCAGTCTTTTTTAAATTCCTGTGTCAATTTATCTTTTTTAAAAAAAAAAAATATTTATTGAGGTTTCAAAAATTATATATAAAAAAAACCAGTAATACACAGTAGTACAAACAAAACAAAAACAAAAAACAGGTATAATTTCAATCCCTTATTTTCTTATCACTTACTTCCAAACTTAAAACACAATTAAAAACACGTAAAATTTCAATTGCTTATTTTCTTTTAACTTATTTCTCAGACCTCCTCACACCTCCCCTTCTTGTGTTCCAATTCTAATTATTAGCTCAGCAAATTCTTATTACTTATTTCTCAACTTTAACTTAATAGTTTATCTTAGATTTATTTTTGCAAACCTTATTTTCATTTAATTTAGTTCATTTTAGAAATCCAATTTTACCTTATCCAAACTTAAACCTCGAACTTATACATCGATTCTTATTCTTAAAACGTTTTTTCCTAAGGTCGACCAATTTATCATTCAAAGTGTCAATTTATCATTCAAAGCTACTTGCCAAATATGCTTTAACTGAAAGGCACCCCGGAGTTTCCCAGTGCTAGGCAGTTTTGAGATGGGCCACAACCAGTAACCTAATTCAGGTCTCTGTGAATTAAAGAATGATTTGTGTCATCTTGAAGCACAAAGGGAAGAAAAGCTAACAAAGTATCTGGTTTAATAGTTGCTGTGTGATTTGGGTAAATACTATCTTCCAAAAATCTGCCACTCTGGCATAGTCCTCCACAGGTGAAAAAGCACTTCCTTAACCTGACAAACCCACCAACACCAACAACATGCGGAGAGACTCCAATGAATATAATTCAGGTGAATTGGAGTCATAGAATCATAGAATCATAGAGTTGGAAGAGACCACAAGGGCCATTGAGTCCAACCCCCTGCCAAGCAGGAAACACCATCAGAGCACTCCTGACATATGGTTGTCAAGCCTCTGCTTAAAGACCTCCAAAGAAGGAGACTCCACCACACTCCTTGACAGCAAATTCCACTGTCGAACAGCTCTTCCTGTCAGGAAGTTCTTCCTAATGTTTAGGTGGAATCTTCTTTCTTGTAGTTTGGATCCATTGCTCCGTGTCCGCTTCTCTGGAGCAGCAGAAAAAAACCTTTCTCCCTCCTCTATGTGACATCCTTTTATATATTTGAACATGGCTATCATATCACCCCTTAACCTCCTCTTCTCCAGGCTAAACATGCCCAACTCCCTTAGCCGTGCCATCAGGCTAGTCTCCTGTACTTTAGCAGAGATAGAGTGTAAATGAGGTCGGGATCACGTAGCTTTCCATTCAGCTTCAGTGATTTTAATATTCATGTCATCCCGTAGCTGACAAGATTCAGAGCAGTCTGGGTATTGGAAATACAGCAACATTTTATAAATTTCCAAAATAGCCCCCTCTCTCATAGACTAGTGTCTCATAGACTTTCATACATTGTCAAAGATTGAGGAGGACCATAACTGACAGAGTAGACTTGGGCTTTCTGAAACCAGGAAACTTTTATACCTTATAGTAAGGAATCCAGCATTTTTTTCTAAAATTTGTTTGTTTTGTCAAATCTTTATACTGTGTGGTGCCCTTTTCCTTCCAAACCAGAGAACTGAGAGTAGTTCTCTGGGGTTTTAAAATTTAAGTGTTTTTTAAAAAAGTAGAAGTGAGGATGTAAAAGGACTGAGCTTTTGGCCCGTCTCTTCCGTGTCATGCCAGACTCAGGAAAAAGTTTTTAAAGTGAAGCAGAGATGGCAAGGCAAAGAGGCAGGGAGGAAAGCATGTTGTTTCCATTGAAACACACAGGAATTTTTAGCATTACAAGTCAGTACTTGTAATAGTTAACCTAATTGACAGGAGTCAGAATAAAAACTAATGACATTCCAGATCTCTTACACTGTTCACTAAAGGATTCAGATATATTCTGCCACTTTTTAAAAGTAGAATCAGATATATACCTGGGAAGAATTTAGAATAAAAACATAAACTTTGGCAGAATCATTGTTTTCAAGGCTGCTATATGCCCAAGCCAATATAAATTGAGAGTGGTCCAACTTATAATATCTTTCTCAATAGAAACTGCCAAAGGAGTAAAATTGTGTTTCACAGTCAAGAAGTTACAATCTCAAATGAATTTGTAAGTCCACTGTTGCACTACCTTGTTTTGACTATGTTCTATTTGTCCACACATGTAAATGTTAAATAGCATGGGGTACGTTTTTACACTTTGCCATGTAATCTTGCCAAAAAACAACATGACCTATATTTAATTCTTACCTAATAGAACACATCTGATATCCAGAATTGGGATCTGATGCTAAAATACTTTCTGACATTTTACTCCTTTCATAGGTTTGGTTTTAAATTTATCACTAAACTTATTATAACATTTTTCCCTTAGGAGAATTTTACATCACCCGTCATTCAAATCTCTCTGAGATTCATGTTACTTTTCACCTCTGTGTGGATGATAATGTGAGGTCAGGTAATATTACTGCCCGGGATCCTGCAATAATGGGCCTACGAAATATCCTCAAAGTGTGTTGCACACATGACATCACCACAGTTAGTATTCCTCTTCTGCTGGTACACGATATGTCTGAGGTAAGCAACTTATCACCAGTGACTTCTTGTTCTTGTTTAACAATATTGTGGCTGACCCTGCTAGTCTAGACCTGCTAGTTTCCTAAAGTGGTGGGCATCGGCCCACACTGAATAAAGACCTAGGAGTCTAAGGGTTCCTGGAGCAGAAAAACGGTTTACAAGATATAATGTGAAAAACCTAATTGGGAACTGTAATCTTCAGAAATAAAGGTCATGGGCATATACAGAGTGCATCTCCCTCGCTACTGCAAAGCCTCTATATTTAACAAGATTCCACAGTGCAGCAGTGTTCTCAGACCATACTATATTGCTTTTAAAAAAGTATACAGGTGAAGAGTTTCAGTTTTAAAACCATTGTGAGGTGTGTGGGGTTTTTTTGCAGTATCAAAAGGAAAATTCTTTATTTCCTCCAAAGATAGAGGTATAAAAGCAAGCTGCCTTCTGGAAAACTTCAAAGACCTTTTAAAAAGGCTTTGGAGCTTGGCTTCAGAGCTACATTCCCGCCCCACATCACCACAAACACATACTTCAGGCCTCCTTGCTGCTGCTTAACGCCATCATTTAAAAAAATTCTCGACACCGTTTGAAAACCTGTGTTAAAAATGGGAGGAGGAGCAAGCACTCTCTCCCACAATTATTTTTTCTCCCATCCCAAATGCAGTAGGAACATAAGTAAGATACTCACATTTTGTTCACTGGTATTCTGCCTCCCTCTCCCTGCTTGCTTAGGGTAGCTAGCCTAGCTAGTACACACATTCATGGGGCTCTGCAAAATGTGGTGTGTTCTGTTGCTCGGTAGGCACATCCTGCGAGGAAATAGCTCTGGGCACAGTCAGAATCTAGAATCAATTCTGATTGACTTATTAGGGCTTGATAATACCTGCCCTCTCCGGTTTATTAATAGGATCTTGTGCTGTGTGCTCATTCCAGTATTGTGATTGGCGTGATTATTAATAGATGGCAACTTCTGCTATTCAACAAACACACAATTACCAAGTGTTCATTGGCTTTTATCTGGCAGTATGTTGCATCATGATCCTAAGAAAAAATGTCTCCAGTATACAAAGAATACAGTGGTACCTCTTGTTACGGACTTGATCCGTTCCAAGGTGCCGTTCGCACCCCAAAAAGTCCACAACTAGAGTGCCGCTTACGTGCACAGCACGCTAAAGCGCTTCTGCACATGCGCGCATGGGGTGAAACCCGGATGTTCGTATCCTGAAAAAACGCAGCTGGAGACTGACGTAGCAAGAGGTACGACTGTACTCGAAAATGGGATTTCTCTGTTAGCCTACTGACATATGCCCATGTGTGTGATATGTGAAAATGCATATCAGAATGATGGGAACCCTCCAGAGAAACGGGGAAAATTTGTGACCCCTCCTTAAGAACAACTCTTTTGGTGTGAAAGGAGGGGAATTTGGTTTTCACCCAGGGATGTCTCCACTCACCCTGATATTGGATCACCCTGCTTTTTGACTTTTGGATAATATCAGCAGTTCCAGGCCTGGGAATCAATGGGAATCCATAGAATGGGTGCCATTATGGAGGAGGTTATAATTGCATTGCTAGAGAGGACCCTATCGTTCCTCCTGATAGGGTCACTGGGTTGGGCTCCAGCTCCACCTAGTGGACAGGCGGGAAGTGGGTGTCTCCTAATCAGCTTTTGCTCCCACCTGAGGCATTCTCATCACTCTTGGTCAGGGGTCAACAAGGTTTTTGTGGCTTGGGCCAGTTCACGGTCCCACAGACACCGCGGTGGGCCTGAGTGTGTGTATGCGCGCATGCGCAAATGCTATTTCCGACGCTCCTTCCGGTGCTCCTTCCAGCGCGGAGGAGGCATGCGCAGTTTCCCATTCCCGGGAAGCCGGTCAGCATCATGGAAGGCGGTTCCCACTGTGCTCCGTGCCAGCACACGGGAGCCGACCGAGCGGCCAGTGAGGGTCCCCGAGTGGGAGGCGGGGGTCCATGGGCCAGTTAAATGACCCCCATGGGCTGTTTGTGGCCCATGGACCTTAGGCTGCCAACCCCTGCTCTTAGTTCTAGTTTATTCTACATTTCCCCCCACTCCTCTGAAGCCCCTCTCCATCCATCTGTCATCCAGATCTTCCAGATCTCCATTTGGAGCGGCAGCTTCCTCCCACCCTTTTCCACCTTTCCTTTCCTAAACGTTTTTTTCAGCTTGTTTAGCTAAAAGTTGAAGAAGAAAGGGCTTCCCCTCTTTCTCCTTCCTCTTCCTTTCCCTGCTCAACGAACCGTATTCAGGAAAGTGGACTTGGATCACAGCCTGCCCGTGATCCATAGAGCCGTTCCACATGGTTCATGATCAGGCCCATGTCTTTCTTGGGTGCGCATGTCTGTAACTCCCCTTGCCTGCACAAATGTCTACAGGGCAGCAGCCTCCAGCACTTTTCAGCAACTCAGGACCCCCCAGTAGGCCACAAGCACAATACAGTACCTTGACAGGTATTGATACATCACCCAGGACTGGCTTGAGGGCCAGAGCACGATGGGGCTTTCACCTGGCAGTATATTGTGGGTGAAACCACTGCCGTCAGGTGTGGGCACCATCACACACTGGCCCTTAAACCGAGGGGGAAGCGAGGCGCAGAGGAATGAGTTGCATTGGCCCTGGCCCCATGGCCGATGGAGCTTGAAACTCCCTCTGTGCAGTGGCTGCAAGTGCCACATAATGCTCCTTCCTCACCTGCAAGAAAGCCTCTCCTCTTCCCAGAGGGAAGAGGATGGCCACACCCCGCCCCCCAACATCATCTCCTCCCTGCATCATCTCCCCGGCTGCTGCCCCGCCCTGCAGTGGGCCAGCCAATAGGGTTGGCCTGGAGGCGGGGTTTAGCCGTATTCAAGCGGCCGCGGCAGCCTCCGCGCCTCATTCTGCTTTCTGGAAGACGTCGGATCACCCACCCTTTAGGATAGGTTTGTGCTCTTGACCTTGCTGTGGACCTTGGTTGGTTGCCTAGGGGGCCTGGTAGGAGTTTTTGTCAATTTGGCTAAATTGGCACCAGCTTCTTGCTTTTTCGCCTGTTGTTGTTTAGTCGTTTAGTGGTATCCGACTCTTTGTGACCCCATGGACCAGAGCACGCCAGGCACTTCTGTCTTCCACTGCCTCCCACAGTTTGGTCAAACTCATGTCGGTAGCTTCCAGAACACTATCCAACCATCTCGTTCTCTGTCTTCCCCTTCTCCTTGCGCCCTCAGTCTTTCCCATCATCAGGGTCTTTTCCAGGGAGTCTTCTCTTCCCATGAGGTGGCCAAAGTATTGGAGCCTCAGCTTCACGATCTGTCCTGCTAGTGAGCACTCAGGGCTGATTTCCTTCAGAATGGAGAGGTTTGATCTTCTTGCAGTCCATGGGGCTCTCAAGAGTCTCCTCCAGCAGCATAATTCAAAAGCATCCATTCTTCGGCGATCAGCCTTCTTTATGGTCCAGCTCTCACTTCCATACATCACTACTGAATTGCCTACCTCATAGCAATTCGTCACAACTTTTCTGGTTTTGGTGGTTAGGCATTGGAATATGTGTTGGGGGGCGGGGTGTGGCCATCACCTACCCTGCCCCATTTTGGGTATTCCATTAAAGGAATCCGGCAGTCGTGGATCCTGTCTGACACCCTTGCTGGTGGCTAGGGCCCCGGTGACATCAGGGGAAGCTTCCAGTTGTATTTGCATCAACAAGCTCCTCCCACTGGTTGTTAACCTTCAAATGACCCCCCCCCCCGCTGCTCAGGTAGGTATACCTGATATAGGTAGTTTGATCCCTGATATATACCTGAGTACCGGTATATATCCCTGAGTATATACCTGATATAGGTAGTTTGATCCAATCCCTAAGCCAATAATGCTCACATGCTGTAACCAATAAAAGTTGTGGCCTTTTTCAGCCTGTTAACTTAAAATACTTGTGTCCATGTCCATTACGCCTCCACTATGTGGGTTAGAGTCCTCGACTCACAAATCATTCTTTCATTGTGGCAGCACCTGTACTTTGGATCTCCTTCCTTCTTGACTCCAAGCAGGTGACTTTGTTGTACTTTTTCCAGTTGTTAAAACATTATTGTTTAGACAAGCCTGTCCATTGACAGCCTGTCCATTGACGTTACCTTGTTTTAATCTCTCTTTAGTCTGTTGTTCATTTTAATTGTTTTTTTTTAATGTTTTGACTTGTTTTTGCCTGTTTTTTATTTACAATTCTCAGATTTCTTGTAAACTACTTAGAGCTTTTATTACAATCCAGCGGTGTATAAATTTTGTTAAATAAGATAAACAAACGGTGCTGTTCTGAGAAGATTAATTTTATAGATTTAAATTCTGTGCCGTTCTCTGTGCCCCGGCTTATTTTTATTCTGTGCATACCCAAAATGACAAGTACACACGTTGTCATCCAAAGCAGTCATCATCCAAGTGTCACATCCTGTTTCTTCCAGAAAGCCTTTTATGGCATCAGCTCATAACCTCACTGACTGCCAAATGTGCTGCTAATTTCCCTTCAGAATAACAGGACCTTCCTTTTTAGATCCTGGTTTTTATCTTCGCCAAGACGCAGATCAAAACCACCGGCAAACACCCACGTTGCATGTGAGCAAGAGAGCGTGTGGGCAGATGAAATTACAATGGAGATCTAGTATTTCTTCCGCTAAGCCTGAAAAATCCCTATGTCTGTATTCCGTTATCCCTTGCTTCTCTTTCTGATTCATATATTACATAACCCCAAGGGCTAAGTAAACAGACGTTAAGGATTTGCATCATGAGAAAATTGATTCTAAATGTTTCCAGTTTACAAGATGTTTTGTGGTTTTACCTTCAGTCTGTATTTTATACATGTTCACTGAATCTAGGTATTTTAGTCTTGCTATCCTTGTAGGACATGGTGGGACAGATTTGGCTGCTTCCAAACAATGCGTCTGAAATTTAACCTGAATTTAACAGTTATTTATTTTATCAGATGTAAGCTTTGGCTTTCTATACTAGGTCCTCAAGGTGGCTAAGTGAATAACGTCAAAAATACAACATAAAACAAAAAGCACAGATGGTAACTGATAAAGCAGCAAGATAAATGCAGTCATCAGCTGATATAAAGTGGTGTATTTTGAGAACCCAATAATGAATTTACAGAGCTTATTTATTAGCAGACTTATGAAATGATTGGGACCCTTAATGTGCTTTCTCAGTATGATGACATAGTGCATGGCAGGGGAGCAGATTTAATCACAGTATAGTTTGACTGTGGCATGATAGAATCAGAGCCGGAGAGGATCTTTTAGGCCATGTAGTGCAACTCCCACTTGATAGAACTACATCATCCCCAATGTCCAGCCTCTTCTTGAAGAGCTCTAGAAAGTGAGAACCCACAGACCTTCTAGAGACTTGGTCCCATTGCCCATTGTCTCACTGTTAAATGAAATGAGACTTGTATTGATAAAGATATTGGGGGAGGGCAAGCAACAGGCAGTGGTTTGGGGCAGGGATTGAGTGAGCATAGCAACCGTATATTCCATGAATTTGAGATGTTAAAGTTGGATGAATGAAGAAATGGTGACAGTTAACTTGTTGGAATGGCTTATTAATTTGAGTCATTTGCTGAGTGTCTTGATCTGTATATAAAACACCTGCTATTTAATTGATAATTAATCAATTTTAATTTTTGTTTTTTATTTTAAGGAAATGACTATATCCTGGTGTCTGAAAAGGGCAGAGCTTGTATTTAAGTGTGTTAAAGGTTAGTAGTGCACAGTCATATTCTACATTTTTGGAAATGCCAATTTCAAGAGTAATGGGAACAGCCTTAACTCAGTGAGCACGTGCATTGCAAGCAAAAAGTTCCAGGTTCAATCCCTGGCGTCTCTGGTTACAAAGCTCAAATAGTACAGTTCGGAAAGACCTGAGACCTTTGATAGCACTTTGTTGTTGTTTAGTCGTTTAGTCGTGTCTGACTCTTTGTGACCCCATGGACCAGAGCATGCCAGGCACTTCTGTCTTCCACTGCCTTCCACAGTTTGGTCAAACTCATGCTGGTAGCTTCGAGAACACTGTCCAACCATCTCGTCCTCTGTCGTCCCCTTCTCCTTGTGCCCTCCATCTTTCCCAACATCAGGGTCTTTTCCAGGGAGTCTTCTCTTCTCATGAGGTGGCCAAAGTATTGGAGCCTCAGCTTCAGGATCTGTCCTTCCAGTGAGCACTCAGGGCTGATTTCCCTCAGAATGGATAGGTTTGATCTTCTTGCAGTCCATGGGACTCTCAAGAGTCTCCTCCAGCACCATAATCCAAAAGCATCAATTCTTCGGCGATCAGCCTTCTTTATGGTCCAGCTCTCACTTTCATGCATCACTACTGGGAAAACCTTTGCTTTAATTATACGGACCTTTGTTGGCAAGGTGATGTCTCTGCTTTTTAAGATGCTGTCTAGGTTTGTCAGAGTAAATCAGCATGAGTCAACTTCGTATGTTCAACTAAAGTAGAGATTTCTGAACTGTTTCAAAACTAGACTTAACTACTATGCAAATGTGTGTGGAATTGCAGCCTGAACCACACTGCATATCAATATTATTATTTTCTTCTGAACGGAGTATCCATCATAAAATTCACTATGCCAAGAGCTCTTTGTCTTATTGAGCTTTGGGCCTTCCCGTTGAGAATTCCAGATAGACACCATAAACATAGAAGAAACTGCTCTGCATGATCTAATAATAGTCCATTAGGTAAGATCATGTTGACTTGTTTCTCTGCACTAAGAAATGCAGCCCGCTTCCAGTCCCAGCCAAGCCTTGTATGAAAAGCAGCATGTTGCAGGAACCTGTCCGTGGCTTTTAGAGTTGTGGGCAATGTAGTGTGGGGAGATAGGAATTCCTCTTCTAAGGATGTTCCTTTCCAGTTCTATTCCACATTGAATTGTACTAGCAGAACCACTGAAAGTCTGCACTCCTTTAGGTGGAACTTGGGCAAAAACTTGTACTCTTGACTCAAGCCAGTTCCTTCCATGTTGTGATGTGAAGCTGTTGTAGAAAACTGGGAGCGCCTAACTGGCTTTGATCAGTCAGGTGGCTTAATCACAGAAGCCAGGTTCTATTATATACAGTCCTGGTTGGAGCCATGACTTACAGGGTCACTGTCTTTTTGAATTCCTTCCAGGATTCATGATGGAAATGGCTTCATGGGATGGAGGGATTTCTCGGACGGTTCAATTCCTGGTACCGCAGGTAAGTTAATGAAGACACACATAGACTTTAAATTTTGTTATGTTCTAGAACAGAAATTTTGATAGGTTCTAGGGACACGGGTGGCGCTGTGGGTTAAACCACAGAGCCTAGGACTTGCCGATCGGAAGGTCAGCGGTTCGAATCCCCATGACAGGGTGAGTTTCCATGTGTTTCCATGTGCTGCTCTGGTTCGCCAGAAGCGGCTTAGTCATGCTGGCCACATGACCTGGAAGCTGTACGCCGGCTCCCTCGGCCAATAAAGCGAGATGAGCGCCTTAGCCCCAGAGTCGGTCACGACTGGACCTAATGGTCAGGGGTCCCTTTACCTTTACCTTTAGAACAGAAATGGTTCATAGATTGCCCTGTGTGTTGGTGTTACTTTAAAAAAAATTAAAATCTTGTGAGTATCAACTTTATGCCACCTCAAGAGAAGAGAAGACTCCCAATCCCATGGTTTTGTTAGTATTTTTAAAATATATATATAATAGCAGTGTGGTTTATCAGATGGAATGCCTGCCCTGGATTCGAATCTCAGTTCAGCTTTGGAACTCCCTAGTTTATATCCCAGCTTACAGGTTCATTGTACAGATAAATTGGGGGTGGTCATCGTATATGTTGCCCTGAGCTGCTTGGGGGGAGGGTGGGATAAAAATATAATTAAGTGGCTATTTGTAGCTGATAAGCAGAACTTTGCAAATATGTGGCTTAGATTCACACATTTTGTTAAATAGCTCTTTGTATAAAATAAACAAAGTTTATTTTGTGAAATGAGAGGTGTGTTTTATTTGTTGCTGGGATGAATCTGAATAGCTGGAAATTCCCTCTCCCACTTGGATGTGTAGAGTGCCCTTATGAAGCTCTTTTGGGAGGAAGAGCGGGATATAAATTAAATAAATAAAAATTAAAAAGTTGTAAGGAAAGCTCAGAGGCTTAATTTGTGTTTGAGCTAGAGAGAACAAGAAACATATTTACCCTTTGGCTCTCTTCCTTTTTATTACAGAGTATTTCTGAAGAAATGTTTTATCAGCTGAGTAATATGTTGCCACAGATTTTCCGTGTCTCATCTACGCTCACTCTGACATCCAAACACTGAGTGCCGTCAAATACTCTGAAAAGGAAATATAGGAAGACAACACCGGATCCATTTTAATACATTAATCATCTCCTCCTTAATGATAACCACCTGAATGTGATTATGGTGCAAATTCCTTGAAAAAGCTGGGATTCAAGGCATACTTTAAAGCTTGCACGAGGGGAAGTGGGTTGGTTTGTTGATTTCCTGCCCCTCACTTTTGTCTGCATGCCCTCTCACCATATTATGGGATGTTTTGGGTCCTCCAAGCTTCAGAAGCAGTGGGGAGAGAGGGGCAGTAGGGAATGTGGTAGAAGCCTAATTGATGTGTGAAATACAACAGTGGAGCTCTGGGTCAAGCTGTAATGTATTTTCCTGTACATAAATATTGTCAAACAGAGATAAATACTTTTTAAAAAATGGATCTCTTGACAAATGTGTTGATACTTTGTATGGAGTGTAACGTTAATCTCATTTACATCTTTGCATTTATTTATATGTGCAGAAATGGCTCCAACTTGCTTCAGCGCACAGGTTGCAATCATAAGCTTATGTAGGCTGGGGGCCGCTGCTGGGAACAGTGGTCTATAGCATTTTCGTCATCCCTCGCCCCCACCCAAAAAAAAGTTTCGTACAACTTACCTGTGACCAGATACCATGGCTTTGTGCATTTGACCTACTCACATTCCACATCATTGGCTGCTAGGAGCCAAGGAAATGCACAATTTTAGGAAGCCAGAATATGGGTTACCAAGGGGAAGGGATTTAGACATAACACTGCTGTTTTCATTTGCACCCATGTGTATATTGTAGCATCTGACCTTGTTAACAAGCAAGTTTGGCGAGTCCACTGCAACTTCCTTCCAAGCGGAGTGCTGGCTTAATGGAGCGAGATACTTTTCTATTCCTGCATTATTATACTTGTTCAGTAATACGTAGTAAAGCATGAAATATGATAGGTAAGCCCTTTAGTAGTATGATACATTTAAACAAAATGAGAGGAGAATCACCTTCCTTGCAGTTAGCAAATGAAAAATAATGATCATTTCTCACTACAGTGGTGCCTCGCAAGACGAAATTAATCCGTTCCACGAGTCTCTTCGTCTAGCGGTTTTTTCGTCTTGCGAAGCAATCCTATTAGCGGCTTAGCGGATTAGCGCTATTAGCGGCTTAGCAGCTATTAAAGGCTTAGCGGCTAAAAGGCTATTAGCAGCTTAGCGGCTTAGAAAAAGGGGGGGAGCAGAAAAAAATCGCAACACTCGCAAGGCGTTTTCGTCTTGCGAAGCAAGCCCATAGGGAAATTTGTCTTGCAAAGCAGCTCAAAAACGGAACACCCTTTCGTCTAGCAGGTTTTCCGTCTTGCGAGGCATTCGTCTTGCAGGGCACCACTGTATCCTAGATTCATGCCACAAGATTTGTGTGGTGTGGTACAGTTCTGAGGCCTAGGTCACACAGTTTCAGTCTTTTACTGATCATTCTTGTAATTGTCACCCATTTCTAGAATTGACTTTTCCTTTCTGAGGTACAGTGTTTTGGTGTTGGGATAAGATATGACATATCGGCTCCTCTGCTCTCCCACCACTCCATTCCTCTTGAGAGTCTGTGCACAGAATGCTCTGGAAGATAAAACTGTCTTTTCTTTCATCTTAACCTATAATACTAAATAACCTGAAACACTCGAAGAGCGTGGCTCAAATAAACCATGGCAAGCATCGATAGCACATGCTGTGGGACAAACGCCACCTTGTCCTTGTCTTCAGACTTCACAGCAAATAAATGGATCAGTGTGCAGAATCTAGCAGCTTTATTTGTGAATGGCTTGAAATGAAATGAAATGAAATTTATTACGGTCCCAGACCAGCTTCACATACCGTACTAAGTGAACATAAAACACAATAGAATTAAGTTTGAATTAACAATTGAATATAACAATAAACAATACAAATATGACAGCCATTAGAAATGTGGTTTAGGTCTTAGTCTCTAAAATATTATCTAGAGTTTGCATCTGAGGCCTTAGTCTTTGTAATAGCACAGCGTGTTCCCTGAGTTTTATGGCAGCTGCGCAAAATTTGACCACCCTTAGTGTGTGATCTCTGGCTCCTTATCCTCTATCGGGGATTTTAAGCATTGAGGTTCAGACCCACTTGGAATTTTCTGTATAACAGGGGTGATCAAGACTGAGCATATAGCCTCATAAGAACGACATCGTAGCAAGACATGAGAGACGGTTTCCACCTCTATCAGGCCGCAGGGGCAGATTCGCTCCGCGTACAGTTTTATCTGCCCTGCGTTAAGGTAGATGGCAGCATGTTGAATCTAGCAAGGGTGACCGACCGTCTTTTAATTTTGACAGATATATTGCTGGGGTAAAACCTCTCCCAGTGTCTTTGATTGATGGGTTCTTATTCATCTCACTCACATGACACCGAAATTCTGCATCCCAGATTCGTTGGCTGAGTGGCTTTGTTTTGCTTCCAATCCGATAGACCCATCCATGCAGTTTTAGGTGAATTATGTCATAAAGGTTAGGCCTCTCCATAATTTAAAATGTAATCTATTTAAGTAAGGATCCTTCGTTTAACCCAAAGGAGGACCTTCTCAAGGCGGGAAGCAAAAATTCCAAGCAAGTTGGAAGATCGGTGGGAGTTTGGAGACCCTGGAGAGGAGAAAGGGAATCAAAATTAAAAGGGTATATGAACCTGATGCTTATAGAGCATGGGTAGGCAAACTAAGGCCCGGGGGCCAGATCCAGCCCAATCGCCGCCTAAATCTGGCCCGCAGACGGTCCGGGAATCGGAGTGTTTTTAGATGAGTAGAATGTGTGCTTTTATTTAAAATGCATCTCTGGGTTATTTGTGGGGCACAGGAATTCATTCATTTTTTTTTTTTCAAAATATAATCTGGTCCCCCCACAAAGTCTGAGGGACAGTGGACCGGCCCCCTGCTGAAAAAGTTTGCTGACCCCTGTTATAGAGTAATACCAGTTATGTTAACAAACTGCTCCTTTGATGTGAATAAGCACACTTTTTTAAATAAGCAGCACCTTAGAGACCAATGTAAGTTTGTTCTGGGTATAAGCTTTTCTGTGCACGCACACTTCTTCAGATACTATTTTCTAAAAGAGTGAGACTGCCTCTGTTTTTTAAAGAAATAATTAATATGTGGTCAGCAGACAAGGAAGGACAAGAACCCAAGCAGCTGTTTCCCATTAGAAAGGGACGATAGGGAAGGACTCTTGAGAAAATTTCCCCATACAAAATCATAATAGTATTTGCTGTGTCCATTTAGTTCAGTAGTCCAGCCTGGATCTCCTGTTGACCTTGCATTAGTTGCTTAAGCATTGCCCATTTTTTGCTAATCATCCCTGTTCCCTGCAGACTGCTGTACCCCTTCTCTTACCCGATAACAGCATTTTTTTGTTTGGGGCTGCGTGTGAAAGGGATTGCAGCAGCAAGCAAATAGGAGAGCCCTGTTCCATATTTGCTCATATTTGGCTTTCCTGTGTCATTACAATACACCATCCATTCAAATAGATTCTGCCTCTATAAACATAGGATTTTAGCAATTGTGACCAATGTGATCATAGACAGATTAGTCCTTTCTCTCTTTTTAAGCCACCTAAGCTAGTGGACACGGACGCGGGTGGCGCTGTGGGTTAAACCACTTAGCCTAGGACTTGCTGTTCAGAAGGTCGGTGGTTCGAATCCCCGCGACGGAGTGAGCTCCCGTTGCTCGGTCCCTGCTCCTGCCAACCTAGCAGTTTGAAAGCACGTCAAAGTGCAAATAGATAAATAGGTACCGCTCTGGCGGGAAGGCAAATGACATTTCCGTGTGCTGCTCTGGTTCGCCAGAAGTGGCTTAGTCCTGCTGGCCACATGACCCGGAAGCTGTACGCCGGCTCCCTCAGCCAATAAAGCGAGATGAGCGCCACAACCCTAAAGTCGGCCACAACTGGACCTAATGGTCAGGGGTCCCTTTACCTTTACCTTAAGCTAGTGGACAGTGAATGCCGTCATAATGCATTGTAAGGCCATTGCCTCGTGAACCTGCTGCAAGTCAACTTAATTGGAATGGCCTGAGTTCCACAGTTATTATTCTGTAACTGTTTTACAATCTGGGTTCTTTTCATTGCTATGTAAGGGGAAAGGATGGGCTGAAGGAAGACAGCTGAGAGTTGCATCTGGGGATGTCAGTTTCGTTTCTGGGCAACCATTTTACAGCTGCTGTGAGTCTGAAGCTAAAGGTCAGTACAGAGACGCTGCAGAAGAGAGTTCCATGCACATTCCAGCTGTGAACACATGGCTGCTGCTTGTCTGTTTCGGAGGAATTTTCAGTGTACCCTCGCATGCTTGCCTTGACCTCGCTCCATGCCTTCCGTCTAGTGTGAATCAGGCAGGAGCTATTCTCTAATCTCACGTCAAATAGGCATTCTGCAAAGGAGATGCTTTGAATAGCTGCATATCATCATTAGAGCGGTGGCTATGAATGGATCTCATTTATCTTTAGCCCAAGGTTTGCATCCTATTTGCAAGGGCCTCACGGGATCATCAAGCCAAGATCAAGCTTAAAAACTCTGGAATATTGAATAATTTGTGGAATTCCTTGACTTCTAAATAGGAGGAATGTTCAGTTCCTTTAAAAAGGAGGGTTGGGCCAAAATTATCTCATTTTCGGATCATTTTCATGTGTCAAAGAAGCTCCCCCCATTTTTGGCAATTTCCTGCACTTGTTACAAGCATATTCACATTCTTTCCATACTGTTCCTCTTGGGACCATTTTGTCAAGCGATCATCTGGCAGCAAATTTCGCATTGTGACTGCAGAAACTCCGTTTGTATCACATCACATTTACCTATTAAAAATTTTATTCTGCTTTTCTCCCAGATTGAATCATTTAGAATCAAATTAACAGCGCAATAGCATACACGTATACACAGAAATAAGTCCCACTGAGTTTAACGCAACATTTTCCTGGGTATTTGAGTGCAGGATTTCAGCTGTAAAGGGTTAAATAACTTATCATAATAATCAACTATGGTTCTAAAACACAGTACATATTTTTGTTCATGATTTCTCTAGCTTCCGTTTGTTTTGTTTTTGAAGGGTATGAGCTGCCCCACCCATGTAAGTAAAAGGAAAGAGTTTGGAATATAATTTTGTGAAGCCTTCCTGCCTCTCCTCCTCTATTTAGTCACATGGTTTGCAGTCTCTCCATTCATTGCTCACTATATAAGTCCATTTCCTTGCAAGGACCCTGACCCACAATGTTTCAGCCACAGGGTCCACAGGGATGGAAGGAAAGGGCCCTATTAAGCCCGAGGGCTGATAGTTTGTGCACAATTGTACCATTCATTTTTATGAATCGATATCTAAAAGATGGACAGTTGAGCAACTACAAATCTAATCTGTTGAAACACTTCGCTGTTACTGCTTAAGATAATGATCTGTTTGTTTATAATTAGACTTTTTTATATGGCACAAGTTGGAAGTCTCTACAGCCACAAAGGCTTTCGCCAGCTAGAGGACATACTTTGGTAACATCAGTTGATAAAAATAAGACGGTCTTTTTAATAGAACAAGTTACTTACATTTTATATTTAACCCCTGTCAGTACTATTATTTCAAAATACTTTCGAAATCTGATCTTGATCTTGCATATGTTAAGAGCTGTCACAAACAGATGCCTTCGCTCTTTGGCAGGGGTCACAAACCTTTCCAAGCAGGCACACCAGACCCTGAAGCCCCCCACCCTTGGCAGCCAATCTGGCAGGGGGGGCGCTCCCCACCTGTTAATCACCTGACATCACAATGACATCAGGCAACCCATTTTTCCTTTGCAGCACTTTTCTAGACTAATTTAAATCTGATTTCTCAACTTGGGCGTACTAGCTTTTAACAAATTATTCCCATTTCTTTGGCTGCATAGGAGCTCAAAAAAAACCCCAATCCAAACAAGAAGGAATAATAGCAAGGGTTAGGAGTCCACGTGCTCAATTGGATCCACTTCAGAGGGAATTCTAGGTGTGTAAATCTGAGGCAGCTGCTGAGGAAGACAAAGAAGGAGGATTTCCAAGGGATCTCCTTATTTTAATGCCAAATTTGCCTGTGCTCAGTGTAAAAGGATTTCCAGCACGTGTACTTGGCATAACATTCAACTGTGTGGGTGTGTGGGTGTCTGCACATATGTGTGTTTTTGTATGCAATGTTTGGGAGGAAATAAGACGGTAAATAGCAAATAACAAACTAAATATTGATGTATGCAATTTTTATTAATTATATTTAGTGGCAGTATGGCTGTATTGTTGTTTGTAACATAAAATCATTCAATAAAAATTATTTATAAAAAAAACCAAAACATTCAACTGCTGCTTACATTTGTGCACCTTGCAAAATGGTTTGCATACAGAATACAGTGGTACCTCGGGTTACGAACTTAATTCGTTCCGGAGGTCCGTTCTTAACCGCCGCCCCGCGATTTCCATTCTCATCCTGGGGCAAAGTTCGTAACCCGAGGTACTACTTCCGGGTTAGCGGAGTTTGTAACCCGAAGCATTTGTAATCCGAGGTACCACTGTATACTTTAATAGGATATAGCTTTAACACAGAGAGACTTGTGCAGCTATCAAAGACAGTGAAGAAAGTAATTCCAAGCTGATAAGGACATTCTGTAGATAACGTCTCACAAGGCTGGGAGCCACATCTCTCTTGCGATCCATACTGAGAAAGATGTGAATGCAGGAAGCTTATTTCACTAATAGAAAATAAGACAGCAATCACCACTACACCTGCTGACAGGAACATCAATTGTCAAGGTGGAACATGACATGGACTCCTCACGTTTGGTTTGCAGGCAATGGTGATAACTTGTTGCAGCTTACCCAAAATTAACACTTTGGGGGAGCTCGCTGATTTATTTGTTCAACTGAAAAACACAGGATCAATATTCAAGTTAGCTTTGAGGGGGAGGGCAGATACCAATGAAAGTCAATTAAAACTCATATTTGTTAGAAATTCATGCATACCTCCACACTGTTGTATGCTGAGGTTACCAGATGTTTTTCAATGAATCCAGGGACACTTTTCAACTTCAACGGATTTTGTATGGGGACTGATTTGCAAATCCGGGGACTGCCCCCGGGAAACGGGGGTGTCTGGTAACTTTATTGTATACAGGTTGTCCTTCCTGACAAATACAGTATTTTTTGCTCTATAAGACTCACTTTTTCCCTCCTAAAAAGTAAGGGGAAATGTGTGTGCGTCTTATGGAGCAAATGCAGGCTGCGCAGCTATCACAGAAGCCAGAACAGCAAGAGGGATTGCTGCTTTCACTGCACAGCCATCCCTCTTGCTGTTCTGGCTTCTGAGATTCAGAATATTTTTTTTCTTGTTTTCCTCCTCCAAAAACTAGGTGCGTCTTGTGGTCTGGTGTGTCTTATAGAGTGAAAAATACGGTAATTGGGGAAGCTTCCCTGTATGCCTGAGAATAAGTCCTTGTTTGCTTTGTTTCTCAATTGATATATGAGACCCTCAGTGTTGTCATTGCTGAAGGATTCTAAGGTGAAAGGAACATGGTGCCAATTAGACTACTGATGTTATGCAGCTTCAGGAAGCTGATGAAAAGACAGACTCTAGAATTGCACAGTGCACAGTTAACAGCTATGTTAATGGGCACAGACAGAGACATTTCTTTCCTTAGTGCACCACTTCTGTTGCGGCGCTCATCTCGCTTTATTGGCCGAGGGAGCCGGCGTACAGCTTCCAGGTCATGTGGCCAGCATGACTAAGCCGCTTCTGGCGAACCAGAGCAGCGCACGGAAACGCCGTTTACCTTCCTGCCGTAGCGGTACCTATTTATCTACTTGCACTTTGACGTGCTTTCGAACTGCTAGGTTGGCAGGAGCTGGGACCGAGCAACGGGAGCTCACCCCATTGCGGGGATTCGAACCACCGACCTTCTGATCAACAAGTCGTAGGCTAAGTGGTTTAACCCACAGCGCCACCCACGTATATGTTCCAGTCCTCAGACTTTGCAGCCAGCATCCTGTTCGATGCTGCAATAATCAAACCCGAAGGTGAGCTCTGCATCAGTTTGCTTGTTTGCCTACCAAGCAAGCCGGTTAAAATAAAATCGTCCCTCTCTCCTGCTCTTTGATTTGTCTGATCTCTCTCCATGAAAATGGCTGCCATTGACCAACAAAGCACAAACAAGTAAGGCAAATACTCTGTCTGTATGGATAGCTGAATCAGCTGTGAGGGGCTGTCTTTGGGGGATTTGATTGAGGATGGAGTTTGATTGGCAGGTGAAGACCTCAGAAATGGGTGTCCATCTCTTCAGGAGGGATGGGGGGTGGCAATCAAAACAAGAACAGTCAAAACAACTTCTAGTATCCACTAAACTACTTGCTCAGAATCAGTTTACACTACAATGACTAACACTCAGCCTTAGGTCTTCCCCCTCGCTAACTGAAACTCAATCCCTCTCAAGCAGAGATTTCTGCCCATCCTCCCGGCTTTGCTCTTTGAAAACTGAAAACTAACCTTTTCACAAATCACCGTACTGGGCCAAGTTAACACAATGCAAATAGTAACGTGATCAAAAGACAAACTGATACAGAACAGTATCTAGTAACCTGGAATACTTACTTGCACCCTGCAGCTTTGGAACTGTTAAAATTTGTGTTCCACATAACTAGCAAGGAACTGACTGCAGATTGTTTTGAGCTGGAGCGGAGTATCAGAACAAGAGATGACCAGGCACTCAATATTTGGGAAGAAATCAGAACCGCTGCCTTCTGCAACCAAGCTGACACCTTCCTGCATCGTATCAAGACTGCTATAAGGCAGAGTGCAGTTACCTAATCCTATGAGCTGTACCGGAAAAAACTTCTCACTCCCCATCCTTATAATATTTCATCCTTTCCTCTTGATGTCATGGTGTGAGGTTGCAAAACCAGCTGTTCAAGAAAGTACAATTACCGTGCAGAAATGTTTCTTTGGTGCTACCTGTGTAAATGTGGATTATTCCCTTTAATTGTTCCGTCCTTCTGTGCATTGATTAGTTCTTTCTTAAAAGCTTTTGTGGCATATTAAACATCTTCATAAGTTAGGGTTGTCATATTTCAGAAAGCTTTTTTAGGCAAAGTTGTTGATCCTTTCCCCCCGAGGTTTCTCCCCAGAAATTGAGCTCCCCCCCCCCCCGAAATTGCAAAAAATAGCACTTCCGATATGGGTTGCCATACAGCCGAATCTTGGGTATGTCTGGAAAAATTCTGCACATATGGCAGCTCTCTAGTCATTGCATTGTATTTTAATCTGATATATCTCATATTAGCCTATAAGTCATGCAAACCAGACAAAAAACATTGGGACTCAATTTGACAGATGATAGATAGATAGATAGATAGATAGATAGATAGATAGATAGATAGATAGATAGATGATAGATAGATAGATAGATAGATAGATAGATGATAGATAGATAGATGATAGATGATAGATAGATAGATGATAGATGATAGATAGATAGATGATAGATGATAGATAGATAGACAGATATAGATAGATAGATGATAGATATAAATTTCAGCAAGCATAACATTTAATTTATAAAGAATAATTCAAAACATTGTTCTGCTTCCAAATGTAATATTTAATTCAAATATTTTATAGGGCAAGACAAGCTCAAAGCACTCATATGGTTTACTGATATTATATGGGGGCTTCAAAATTGATTAAATGAACGGATATTGTGGGACCCATTTGTTATGTGTATTGTTGTTTTTATACACTCCCGAAACCCCCAACTGAGTCGCTGAGTTTCTACTCTCAAGCTCCTCCTATACTGCCATAGAAACAGAAGCATTGGTTCAAAGCATCTTGGAAACCATCTTGAAATGTAGCCTGTTCTGTTGACAAATCAGCTTAGGAACAGTGATTTTCAGAAGCAGCATGGGGGTCTTGTTATGCTAGACAAGTGATTTACCAAAAATGCTTATTAAAAGGCCATAGATTTGTCAAAACCTGGGAGAAGAGGAATGTTTTATGTTTTATCCTGTATTTTTATGCTATGAACCCCCCTGAGATCTTCTGATGAAGGGTGGTATGCAAATTTAATAAATAATAATAATGTTTTTGCCTGGATCCAAAAGATATGTAACAAAGGCTTCAAGTGAGCCTCCCAGGGGAGAGCGTTCCACTAACAGGGGAGCCACCACAAAAAAGGCCCGTTCTCGTGTTGCCTCTGGAGATTCACCTGCTGTAATAATGGAGTCAAGTCCTGGTGATGTAAGTGATTTTATCCTCAAAATGCTTTGCAAAAAACAACAACAACAGCAAGATACCGTCAGTCCCACCACCTCCAGGCCAGACTGTAAGAAGCCCCTCACTCTCTGGAAAGCTCTAGGTAAAGGGACCCCTGACCATTAGGTCCAGTCATGGCCAACTCTGGGGTTGCGGTGCTCATCTCGCTTTATTGGCCGAGGGAGCCAGCATACAGCTTCCGGGTCATGTGGCCAGCATGACTAAGCCGCTTCTGGCGAACCAGAGCAGCACACGGAAACGCCATTTACCTTCCCGCAGGAGCGGTACTTATTTATCTACTTGCACTTTGACGTGCTTTCGAACTGCTAGGTTGGCATGAGCAGGGACTGAGCAACGGGAGCTCACTCTGTCGCGGGGATTCGAACCGCCGACCTTCTGATCAGCAAGTCCTAGGCTCTGTGGTTTAACCGCGCCACCCGCATATTGAGGATGCAATGGAGGCAGCAAAGTATGCCTTCTTTACTGTCTCCACTGCCACTAGTGAAGCCCTCAGGAGTGTTCAATTGCTGGAGGTTTCTCCACTTGGGTTTGAGCTGTCTCCCAGCTTGTTTCCTTGCCCTAAACTCTGGATTATACCAGGGAGCCAAGTGGGAGAAGGCACTCGGGCAATGGTGTCAACAGCCTGAGCCATTCTGATGTTCCAGCAGTTGGCTGGGGCTTTGACAGGAGCATCAGTCATATCAGCCGGGAAATCCCCCAGTGCTGTCTGGAAACCCATTGGAATTTCCAATTATTATTATCATCCTAATAGCTCTCTTGCGTCTACAGATGGGAAACGGTGCTGAAAGCCTAAATCTCAGCTCATCTGTGAAGCTCCCTGGGCTGCCTTGGGCGAGTCACTGTCAGCCTACATCTCAAGGTTGATTATTTTCATCAGCTAAGCAGAGAAGATGGGCAGAAATATTGAGGAAGCCTCTCAGTCCGGGAAATGCTTAATACACTGTAATGCCTGAGTGGCAGGAGACTGGACCATGGCTGCAGAAGTTTGGGGGGACTAGACTCTTTGTAGGGCTACACCCCACTTTGCTCAACAGAGGAGCATCCGCTGATTAAGGGTTACACGGATGTAACCCTTAGGCAGAACACTGATGCCAGATCGATACTGCAGGGTGGGGTCTCCCTTTTAACATAACGATAGATCAATCAAATATAGAACGCTGCTGACTGGAGAGCAGGAAGTATTCAAAACATGGTCCCCACCAGGCTTCTCGTTCTCTCCCTGACCCAACTGCTCTTGGGCTTTAGTTTCATGTCCAAAATCTTCCTCTGCTTTCCAAAAATAAGCCACTGCCACCATGCTGAAGGGAGAAAAACAAGAAGGGTGGTATTTTTAGGGCCATTAATTCTGACCACGTGCCCAGGAGGTGAACGGATGGCTATTGCACAAAGGCTTCTCATCACTATGTCCTACGAAGCCAGCATTCACTTGACGTTCCCTGCTTTTGTTCTCCTGGGCTTTCTGGCTGAGATTCTCTTTTCCTACCCAGTTGTCGTCAGAACAAATGGCACCCTGTTGGACAGAGGATGGGAGTCTATCTTATCCAGGTCCCTTGCTGGAATGTCAGGGGAGAAATCTGAAGTCAACTGGGAGACTGACTATTTGCTAGGAATCAAGAGGCGGCGGAGGCTTTACTGCAACGTGGGCATTGGGTTTCATCTCCAGATATTTCCAGATGGACAGATAAGTGGTATTCATGCTGAAAACCAATACAGTGAGTTGCAAACTGCATCACAATGCAAAATGGTGGAATTGATATCACATTTTGACTTGATTTCTAACACCCTACCTAGAACCTGAAAGCTACTGCTGATTATTATTATTTTTATTAGTCTTAAGTACTTCTGTGGCCTTTTTAAATGTTTCAGGATCAATCAGCACCCAAAACTCCAGGCTGAAACACGTCCTGAATACTTGGACAAAATTAGATACCAACTTATTTTTAGTTGGTTTGACTTTACAGCCTTGAAAAAGCAAAGAGGTTGGGATCTTTTTTTCTCTCTCTCTTTTTTAAGATGCTCTTCCAGCTCCCCCATGCCCCCCTTTTTTGAAGGTAGATGGACTTGCAGCCTGTATGTATGGGATGTTTGGGAAAAAGTTGGGAATACTGAGAAATCTTAAAAGATGGCTTTCACGGCAATAATATAGGTTGTTAATTTTAATCCAGGAAATTAAAAGACTGCTTTGAAAAATGATGCCAGCAATTGGTTGCGAAGTATAGAAAATGACTTCATCATTCATTTTGTGATCTACATTGTGGAGATCACTGTAAATGGGTTGGAATTCGAAGAGCTGAGTGGGAATTATATTTATGGTTTGTTTTAAATGCATTGCTGCAAGTTCTGAGCTTGCCAAAAATGCAGAGAAGGCGGGGCTTGCTGGCTCTGAACCAGCAATTACATTATGACAGCATCACCACAGATAAAAGAGAGGGATATTTGTTCATTAAAGCACCTATTATCACGACAAGAAATCACTACTTAAGCCTTCCATTTCGTTCCTCCTGCTGGATAGAGTATGTATATGTTCTGGAACAATATGTCCTGTATCAGATGTGCTACTAGATTGAGAACAATCATTTCCTGCTTTCTTTTAACAAATTAAGAATGCAAAAAAATAATCTTTTATCTCAGAATGGATCTGACTGCAGAAGAATGAAATCTGCCACTCAAACACCTTGAGCCGTATTTACTGTCTGGACAGATGGCTTGGGAGGGGGAATGGAAGGAAAACCAGCGTGCTGGTGTCTGAATCCCTGTGCGTACTTGTGTACTAGAGATAAGATGCACACACATGGAGCGCTTTTACATCTAGAGACCTGGAAGAAGCGGAAGAAACCTAAAGAACGTGTACATTTATGTACATGCTGCCATTTTTTAAAATGTTGCTCAAAAGGCAATACACAAATGAGGAAACAGTGTCTAGTTATGGACAGAAAATAGTCTGTGAACAAGCAATACAGGATAGCTACCTATCACACACCAACTGGGCTGGGGTTTTTTTGGGGGGGAAGGGGTTACACTGCTGCCCAGCTTCAGTTATGTTAAAATATTGAATTACTCCATTGATTTCTATGGGCAACTCTCACTTCCATCCCTGGGAACATTTAAGAAGAAGAAGAATTGGATTTGATATCCCGCCTTTCACTCCCCTTCAGGAGTCTCAAAGCGGCTCACATTCTCCTTTCCCTTCCTCCCCCACAACAAACACTCTGTGAGGTGAGTGGGGCTGAGAGACTTCAAAGAAGTGTGACTGGCCCAAGGTCACCCAGCAGCTGCATGTGGAGGAGCGGAGACGCGAACCCGGTTCCCCAGATTACGAGACTACCGCTCTTAACCACTACACCACACTGTTTCTCAGTAAGAACCAGGAAATTTCCTAGCCAGAGAGTGAGATTGTGCGCTCTCTCGCTCTCTCTTTCTGGCTCTCTTTTTCTCCTTCCCAGCCATTCCGTTCCATTCCCTCTCTTCCCAAATTTTCAGCCTCCTCTCCCAATAATAGAATCGTAGAAAGGGACCCCAAGGGTCATCTAGCCCAACCCCTGAAATGCAGGAATAGGAGGCGGTTAGCATTCTGTTAGCACTATTCAGTCTTCAATGTGTTGTTTTGGGGTCTCTTCTAAGTGGAATTGCCCTCTGGTGTGCGGCACACTCTCGTATAGACGCACAGAAAAGAACTAGAATTAAAATAGGATGGTGATTTAGTGCACAGTCCAGCCACACTTAAACATGTGTGTGTTCCTTTGATTAAGAATTAAGCTTTTAAGCCTCCCCCTTGAAATCAATGAGAAATGAAGGTGCTTAACTGTCGGGTTCTAAATTCACAGTGCAATCCTATATATGTCTACTCAGAACGAAGCTCCATTCCTTTCAGTAGGACTTGCTTTCTCAGGTAAGTGAGCAGAGGATTGCAGACACAAATGATTTAATTCCTTGTCTAACTGATTATTCACTTATAAAAGGCAGATCGACTAAAATGCATTTATTTGTGGACCAGCCTATTTGTGATTTTTTAAAATTTGGTTTTAGTTTCTTAAGATCAGTTAGCTGAAAAATCTGTTGCACAAAAGTTACTGTTTTCTATTAAATTTTGTATAACTTTTTAAAATAGGGGTTTCTATATTTAATAATGCTCCTTCAGCAGCTATAAAAAAAGCGGCTTTCAATCTCCATTGCATCTGTCTGCTTCTCTAGGTCTCTTGGAAATATCAACAGTAGAGAGAGGTGTGGTTAGTCTGTTTGGTGTCAAAAGTGCACTCTTTATTGCAATGAACAGCAACGGGAAATTATACGGCACGGTGAGTAGTCTTACAGTCTGGTTTTCAGTCAAGGAAATGCTAATACGTTGCTATGCGTTTTGCTGAGAAATCTTGAATATTTTCACCTTTGAAAAAGTATCAGTTCCTGTCAACATCTGGCATTCCAAAATGTATGAGATTAGTTGGTCCAAATTAACTGTATTTATTGTGCAAGATATAGTGTTTGTAACTTTAGGACTGATTCTCGTGTTGCCTTGTCGGCAGTTTTCCCATCTTTGTATGTTGATGGCTTTTACTGTACAACTGATGAATCAGAGCTGCATGTGCGAACTGTTTGCGCATCAAGGTCCCCAAGACACCCCAAATAAGAACACAATGACACTTGATTCTGTTTAAGGTTTTGGGCATAATTTTGGCCACAACTTTATTAAAAATACAGCAATGTGAGCCAGTGGCGTAGCGTGGGTTGTCAGCACCCAGGGCAAGGCAAGTAATTTGCGCCCCCTAACCCCTAACCTGCCGCCGCTGCCAGCTTCTTCTTGCTGCTGCCTGGTCTGGTCTGGTGTGGTTCTCTCCCGCGCTCAGCGCTGCGCTGGGCGGCCGCTGCACTGTCCCTCCCCCAGATAGTCCCTCGCTCTCTCTCCGCACCGCACGCCTGGCACCCCCCCCCCTCCACAGTGGGCGGCGACCCAGCGGCTCGGATTGGATTCGCACAGCCAGCACTGCAGTGAGAGAGAGAGAGTGAGTGAGCCAGGTAGGGGCAGAGAGCTGCGAGTGCAAGCGCGCCCCCCCCCCAGATATTGCGCCCGGTGCGGCCGGCTCCCCCTGCACCCCCCACACTACGCCACTGATGTGAGTGGTTGCTTAGGCATTGGTAGTGACTAACTGACCCGGCACGGGGACAGCTCTGACATTTGCACCCCCCCCCCCGAAGTCAATAAGGGTAAGTCACCCGGGGAGAGAGATGGGACTGGGAACCATGCCTCACCTCTCCCCAGAATGCTCCCAGGGGCTTGCGTGGCCCTAGCCCCTTGCCACGGGGTTCAGACAAAAGCATGGCAAGCCCCTGGGTTCCTTTAACAGAAAACCCTTGCAGCAGCAGCAGCATCTTGGAGGGGCAGGCACAGCCAAATCCATGCCCCTCCACCAACCAATTCCCAAACCAATGCCTAACCACAACCTTACAAGTTGTGGCGATTTGCTACGCAGTAGGCAAAAACCAAATGGCACCAGCCAATCAGCCAAATGGACAAAATTCCTACCGGGCCCCTGCCCCAAAAGCAGGCAACCCCATGACAGGCATAGCAAGGTCAAGCAAACAGCCTAAAATTAGGGAAGGGAGGGCGGGTGATCCGAAGCATGCAGCGAAAAGAGGAAGTTCGTCGCTGTGTGCAGTGTATTTAACAAATAGGGCTGTCAATCAACAAATGGCAACCTATAAATCTCCCCAGTAACAGCCCGCCCCTGCTTAAAGATGGCCAAACTCTTTTGCCCAGCAACAGTGAGGTGTCTTGTCAGCCCCGACCACAACACGTGCGCTCCACGAGGGAGAACACGCTTTCTCAAACAGCGGCCACCAATGCCGCTTTCAAAACTATGGGGAGTTTCAAAACATATTTGTGATGCATAGTGGGAACTTGCTGCTCAAAGGAAACTGGTGCTGGTGTGTTTTTAATCTATGGTGCTCACCCAGCCATCAGGAGATACCGAATTTTATCTGTGACGGTACAGCTATGATCACTGATTCACACATGCAAGTTACCTTGATAGCTGTATTAGCAAACAGGAGTTGGCAAGGTTTACATCGCCTGGGCTGGTTCACCCCAGTGGGGATCCCTCCATGGGCCGGATCGTGCGCCGGAGGTCTCAGCGCGGTTCACATTAAAAATCACTTACATAAAATCAAAACAAAAACCAGATCTCCCCCCCCCCCTGAAATGAGCCAGCATTCAAAAAAGGGTATAGGATGTCAGGTCAGGCAAAGGCCTGCTTGAAGAGGAATGTTTTTGCCTGGCACCTAAAGATGTATAGTGAAGGCGCCAGGTGAACTTTCCTGGGGAGAGCATTCCGCAGACAGGGAGCCACTGCAGAGAATTTTTTTATTGGTTTTCACAACATTATAAACAAACAAACACATAAGACAAACAAACATAAATCATAGCCTTATTGAAAATTGCACTTGTTAACATTGTTAAGTGACTTCCTTGCTTCCTCTTGGTTGAATTTCATTGCATATCCTTTTAACGGTTTTCCAAATCACAGTTCTTATAAAATTTAACTTAAACATTAACATCCTTAGATCTTCACATTATGAAATTAAACCTATTAATTCGATATTCAACATAAATAAAATCCTAAGCCAATTAAGTATCTGCAAGTTGTTTTCAGTTAAGTTAACATATTTAACTAAGTAATCATTAAATTTAATCCACTCTTCCTGATACTCCTCCTCCTTCTGGTCGCGGACTCTTCCGGTTAGGTTGGCTAGCTCCGAAAAATCCATCATCTTCACCTGCCATTCTTCTATCGTTGGGTTTTCCACTTTTTAAGGTCCTTAAGGTATTGCGGTCCTGAGCCATTTAAGGCTTTATAGGTCAAAACCAGCACCTTGAATTGAGCCCAGAAACTAATCGGTAGCCAGTGCGGTTGGACCAGGATTGGTGTGTTATGCTCAGACCGTCTTGCTCCTTGTTGATACTTCTGCATCAACAGAAGTATAGCATTCAAATCAAGGGAAGTAATTGTACCATTCTATTCTGCCTTGGAAAGAACACACCTGCACTCCTGTGTCCAGTTCTGGGCGCCAGAATATCATTTTTGCCATTTCTACCTTCTCTGTTTGGAAGGAGTATTTTCAGGAGAGTAGCAATAAAGGTATGGACCACAGGAACTGGCCGTTTACCTTTCTCTCTCACCCACCCACCCATTTATTTAATTGATGTATACATTCCCATCGATTCATCTATCTACCTACCTGTATTTAATGTATACACCTTGAAACAATATGAAGCAATACAGATTAAAGGTGCTATTCCAGAAATGAAGGGAACTGTACAGGCAACACGTGATGACGAATGTGAGCAGATGTTGCAATCACACTGTGTTTCTTTCTTCTCTCTATCCAGGCAACTTTTCAAGACGAATGTAAATTCAAAGAAACTCTTCTTCCCAACAACTACAATGCCTACGAATCAGCCATGTACAAAAGCTTTTACATAGCCCTCAGCAAACACGGGAGAGCCAAAAGAGGAAGCAAAGTCTCGCTTGTTCAGACTGTCACACACTTTTTACCCAGATTATGAAGACCAGCGTAAAATGCATTTAAACTGCCCTATTTCAATTTGCACATGAGAATCATCTCCCAGGTAAAGAATATATATTCACTCATTTGTTACTATATATATATATATATATGGATATATAGGTGAAATCATTTGTACAGGATCCATTACACTAATTTTTCTACACCGATTTCAAAACAACTCCTTTCGAGATAGGAATTATTCATCCAAAAGTTACTACTTTGTCTAACTTTGTCAATGGTGAAATTTTTGCATTTACAAAAAGCAAAAAAAAACAAATCAGTGGTGTAGCTGCAGAACTGGGATCTAGCTGAGTCTGGATACTTGCCACAACTACTGTTCTTTCAGTGTAACTTCAACAGAAAACAAACATATATCTGAGATTTTTAGTAGTGTGATGAATCGTTTATCAGTTACTTCCCACTTCAATCATTCACATACAATCTTCTCATAGATCAAGCTCATTATATTAGGTTTCCAAATTGTGTTATCAGGAGCCCTGGAGTTTATTGGACCTTTATGAGGGATTTCGTGAAGGGAAGACTTGCTATGTTTGCAACCCTAGAGGTTTGCTGGGTGTAGAGCACAAGCAGTTCACACAAGGCAGTGGTGAGGATCAGTGTGGTGCTCAGAGACCCGGGACTCTTAGAAATAAGAACTTGACTTAGGCTGAACTTTGCAGAAGAACTGGTTTATCGTTAGGGTTGCCATATTTCAAAAAGTAAAAAACAAGGACACCTCGAAAGTTGTTGAGCTTATTTTAGGAAAACCCAAATGCTGTCGAGCTTTTTTCAGACAAGATCTTGACTTGCCTAAGATCCAGGGCAAAGCACCGCCTTTCAGAAATCCACCCCCACCCCACCCCCCTGGACGTCAATTCCACCTTTGATATCCCGGACGTATGGCAGCCCTGTTTATTATAGAGTTCAGCTGCATGCAGGCTGGTGTCCTTCCTTGTAAAATTCCCCTTGCCGTGTCCATTTATTGTATATACATCAAGGCTGTGTTCGCACTCAGTTTTCTTTCACACAGTGTTTCCAGTGTCAAGTTTTTAATCTGTGCTTAGCGTAAGCATTCTGAAATCCTGGTGTGGGTCTACCATAATGGCCCTTCTGTGGTGCAGTGGGTGAGTGTGCCTGGCTGTTAACCAGAAGGTTGGTGGTTCGAGCCCCAGGGATAGCTGTAGGCAGGATTGCAGACTGGATGACGGTTGGACTCCCCTTGAACTCTACAGTTTTAGGATTCTATAAACATAACATTAAATAGCTTAGTTTTCTGCAGGGCTGCCAACTTGAATGAAATATTGTGGGGGCCCAGGTAAGCCCCACCCTGCACAATGGATCACATGACGCAATGCACACACACACCATTTGAATGGAAACGTCCATCAGCTTTGTGCTCAAATATTTTATTGTGGAGGCCGAAGCCCCCACAGCCCCTAGGAGTTGGCTCCTATGGCTCTCTGTAATAACTGAGTTGGACACACCCTGTTCTATGGCTTAATGGTGGATTTCAGGAATCGCTTGTAATGTGGATCCATTTGGATCTGTGCCTTGGATCTATGCTTTTGCACCGCAGCAGTACCCAAAAACACTGGACCTGTCCAGGGTTGTGTTTTTTTTTACAATCTGTCCAAAGACAGAGGAGAGATGCGATTTGATGGTGGGCGAACATGTGAAAATATTGAGCGGTATCAAGAGGGTTTATTCTACGAGATCGGATATGTGTGCATGAGTACACATGCAGTAATACATGCCCTTTTTCCTCCTGACTCTTCCCCCTGCCCCAGTCTCCCAGATCCCTCCTGGTCCTCCCTTCCCTCTTGGTCACTCCAGGTTAAATCCAGCTTCTGTGGTCCCAATCGGAGTCTTGAAAAGCACTCTGATGGGGTAGCCTTCAATCGTGCCATCAAACAAGCATTTCCACATGCTCGTCGGTAAAGTCTCCCCTCTCCTCCGTCCATCTGTTGTTCTGGGGGGAGTGTCTAGACCCCTAGAGCCAGCTTGGGGGTGCAAGGGAGGAAGAGGGCGATCCTGTTTGGACTTGTGGGGCACTGGCTCCCACCTGCTTAGTTGAATCCATCCTACGGAGCTGAAACACAAAGTTGGGAAGAACCCCCCAGATCTAGTCCTTGGTCCGGGGGACAATTTTGGGAGGCGGGCTGACATACTCTAGTTATGCATTCCCCAAAATATGGCCGCCATACATACTTACCAGTGAGTAAGTCCCACAGAAGCCACTGAAGCTTATTTCTAATTAGATATACATATGATTGCACTGCTAGAACATTGTTTGTGCTATGATACCGTGCTGTGACACATTATTGACAAAATTTGCCAACTTTTGGATATTTGTTGGAACACATACTGAGAGAAGCAGATAAATGATATATTGTGCCACTTGCACTGTTCATTCCTTTAAGCATCAGAATATTAGCCTGCGATATATAATTGATGACATGTATAAAATTAATATACACAGACAAGTGTTTTTCAGACTTCCTACTTAGCATACATTATTAGCCACTGCCTTTCCTGCTGTGGAATCAGTGCATGTTGCAGAAAAATTCTGGGGCATTTTCTAGCTTGTTAAAAATCCCAGAGGCAGTCATCTTATTTTAAGTCATTGAGTGAAATACGTTTTACTTTGAAGACATGGAGAGGCCACTCAACTTTACTCATCTGTTTATATAACCTTTCTCCAGAATGCCGGTCATGCCACATCCTTTAAAAAAGTATTTTAAGATACCCTAAGTCAATAGACACTATAAATATCTATGACCAGAAGCCTTGAGATACCTGAGTAGAGGGGGGCATTCCTAAATTTGAAACATCATTTACAGTCCACTCCTAACCGTGTCCACTCAGAAGTAAGTCCTACTGAATTCAAGGGGTCTTACTCACAGATATACAGAATGTGAAGCTATAATCTGTTATCAGAACATGAGGAACTGAATCATATGCCCAAGGGAGAGGTTTGTTCCGTCTCATCTGCAACCAAGAGCAAAAATAGACTTTTCTTTTTAAACTGTTTTTATTGTCATTTTTAAAAACCATAATGAAGAAGCGACAAGAAGAGAGTCACTCTATACAATTCAGAAAGAGAAACTGATAAAACACCAGAAGTTGCAGACTATCAAGAAATATCAAAATGAGAAGGAAGCTGAGGGTGGCCTCCTGTCAAAATCCCCCTTTATTAACAAAGCAGAGAAATGGGTGCCAGATCACCACTGAGTTGACAGAGCTGGTCCCCCACCACTAGTGGAAGTTTCCCTGCATTCTTGTGCCAATTTCTTGCCAAGGGCCAATTGCCATAGCCCATTATACCAGTGTTTCAGCGAAAGGTATCCAGTTATTCCCACATTTATGGCGTTGGCACAGTTTTGCCACCGGGGGGTTGGGATTCGCCAGCCCTGCTCAGAAAATGGAAAGGAGTGCTAATGTCAGTTCTGGGATAATCACTTGCTTAGCTACTTACCCAAATATCTAAAGCCAGAACACCTACTCTTTTTTGCAATCTCACCAGAGGTTTCACATCCAGCAAAGTGAGCAAGGTGAACGCTTAGCTCTATGAATCACGCGTACAAAAGAGGCGATCTGAGCTACATGGAAGCAGCTGAAGCATAGGATGGATTAGCGCTGTCTCACTTTAGTAGTAGCTTATATGTGTAGCCTTCTATCAGTCTTCAAGGTGTCCATGCAGAAGCTGCAAGCTTGCCAAGTATACATGGATTTTCTTGTTGTTGTTTTTTTTAAAAAAACCCTTTGTTGCATTTCTATATCCTGAAAGGAATTCAGACATTTACAGTCACGTCTTGGTTTTTGAACAGCTTAGTTCTTGAACGTTTTGGCTCCTGACCGTCGCAAACCCAGAAATGACTGTTCCGGTTTGCGAACTATTTTTGAAGCCGAACGTCCGACGGGGCTTCCATGGCTTCCGATTGGCTGCAGGAGCTTCAGGAGCCGCGCTTTGGTTTTCGAACGTTTTGGAAGTTGAACTTCCAGAATGGATTCTGTTTGACTTCCAAGGTCTGACTGTATTTATTTTAACCCAGGCATGTCCAAAGTCCGGCCCAGGGGCCTAATCCGGCCTGCAGGTTGGGTTAATCTAGGGTTACCTTACGTACCCTGTTCCCTGGGACAGTCCCTGGATTTGCAAATCTGTCCCCGGACAAATTCTGTCCCCGGAATGTCCCCAGATTTG
Source organism: Podarcis liolepis (assembly GCF_965112155.1). NCBI lineage: Eukaryota > Metazoa > Chordata > Lepidosauria > Squamata > Lacertidae > Podarcis > Podarcis liolepis. The sequence goes on from NC_139556.1 coordinate 8,341,669, forward strand.
CAAATCTGTCCTGGGAAACGTGGCAGCGGCAGCCTCAGCAGCCTGTTAGTGCAGTTGGTTCTGGCTGCTTTCAGGAACTGCTCGCTGCCGTAGCGTCTGCCATTTTTCCTGTGCCACGGCAGCGAGCATCTTCTGAAGCCAGCCAGAGCCAACTGCGCTACCAGACTGGCCCCTGGGCAACGGCCGCCCGCCTGTGACTCCCGAGCCTCCCCTGCTCTGTCAAAACAAAGGGAGAAGGGGCAAGGAGATCAGGGAAGGCTTGGGAGTCTTCACAGGGTACGAAATAAGGGCTTTGCATCTTTATACAATGTCCATGTGTGCTTGGGCACAGGGTCTTTTGCCTCACCATCCCCACTACTGACTCCCTGTTGCTACTTGGCTTCAAAAGAACAAAAAAGTGTCCCTGGTTTCATTGAAAATAATCTGGTAACCTTAGTTAATCTGGCCCCTGTGACAATTTATTTCAATCCTTAGCGCAACAACTTTGGGAGGAAATCCAAAAAGAAGCTCAACAACCTCAATCCCCCCCAAAAGCTCAAGAAATTCAACCCTAAAAAAAGGTCAACACGCATGTTCACTTCATCAAATCTGACCCTCTTTGAAAAAAAATTGGACACCCCTGTTTTAACCTCGTATCCCTGTAAAGCTGTCAACACTGGGATAAAGTGACTTGAATTATCAAGTTGTGGCCAGGAAAATACTTTCTGAGACTTCAAGGTGATATGGTGGAAGAATTGTTGCAAGGAACACACATACTATTTTAATTAATGTGAGTCCTGCAGGGAACAGCAGCTCTTACTGCTTTTGAGTCTCTGAATACTGATCATGTAGCTTGGAAAGGAAGCTGATGACAAAATTGTAAATACATCCAGTTTTTATCATTAACACGATCTGAAAATTTGTCCCCTAGATCTGCTTAGATGTGTACGTCAACCCACATTACCATTATACGAACAATCTATTTACAAAGGGTGCTCTGTAGGTAGTTGTTTCTGTGTCAGATATTTAACTAGGATTTCTGAATTGTTCTATGCTCATCTCAAATGTCTCTGAGCATGGAGCTTTTTGGCCTCTTAAACACTGAAAGATCCTGTATCTCTCACCAACTATGTACTTCTCAGTGAGGTAGACTTGAAAGGCTCGGATGTATCTTGCATTTATTGCAACTTATTGCTTCTGGTGAATGTAGAAGAAATTTAGACATTTTTGAGAAGGCAAAGGGTGGGAAATAAAATGGCATCTCGCACTTCTCTTGTTTGAAATGTGAAAACCAGCATATTATGCATCACACAAGGGCCAAATGGGATAATATCCTTCAGTGTGAAACACAAAATAATAAATCTAGGATTTAAATACAGTGGTACCTCAGGTTAAATACGCTTCAGGTTACAGACTCAGCTAACCCAGAAATACAGTGGTGCCTCGCAAGACGAAATTAATCCGTTCCGCGAGTCTCTTTGTCTAGCGGTTTTTTCGTCTTGCGAAGCAACCCTATTAGCGGCTTAGCGGATTAGCGGTTTAGCGGCTATTAAAGGCTTAGTGGCTATTAAAAGATTAGTGGATTAGCGGCTAAAAGGCTATTAGCGGCTTAGAAAAAGGGGGGGGGCAAAAAAAAAATCGGAACACTTGCAAGACATTTTCGTCTTGCAAAGCAAGCCCATAGGGAAAATCGTCTTGCGAAGCAGCTCAAAAACGGAAAACCCTTTCGTCTAGCGGGTTTTCCGTCTTGCGAGGCATTCGTCTTGCGGGGCACCACTGTAGTGCTTCAGGTTAAGAACTTTGCTTCAGGATGAGAACAGAAATTGTGCGGCAGCAGCAGGAGGCCCCATTAGCTAAAGTGGTGCTTCAGGTTAAGAACAGTTTCAGGTTAAGAACGGACCTCCGGAACGAATTAAGTATTTAACCCGAGGTACCACTGTACACAAATGAGGAAACAGTGTCTAGTTATAGACAGAAAATAGTCTGTGAACAAGCAAAACAGGATAGCTACTATCACACACCAACTGGGCTGGGTACAGTGGTACCTCGGGTTAAGTACTTCATTCGTTCCGGAGGTCCGTACTTAACCTGAAACTGTTCTTAACCTGAAGCACCACATTAGCTAATGGGGCCTCCCGCTGCTGCCGCGCTGCCGGAGCCCGATTTCTGTTCTTATCCTGAAGCAAAGTTCTTAACCTGAAGCACTATTTCTGGGCTAGCGGAGTCTGTAACCTGAAGCATATTTAACCTGAAGCGTATGTAACCTGAGGTACCACTGTATACTCTTCATAAAATCATTGAGGGGGTGGTGTAGGTCAACTTCCTGCTGAGTGCAGGAAATCCAGAGCTGGAATATCTCCAACAGGTGGCTGTCTTGAAGACTTCTAGGGAGCGAAAAATCCTTCTTTTTTTGGATGGCTCTTACTGTTAAGAAGTTTCCTCTAAGGCTCAATCAAAACTATCCTCTAACTTAAGCCAGCTCAGCACAGTCATGCCTTTGCCCTCTGCAAGAGTCCTCCTCAGCCTTCTCTTCTCCGGACATCCCAAGCTCCTTCCATCTTTCTTCACAGGACTTGTTTTCCACACCACTGACCATCTTTGTTTGCCTTCTCCGATCCCATTCCAATCTCACCTTCTTAAAACGTGGTGCTCAGAACTGGATACAGTGCCCCAGATGAGTTTTTACTGCTACAGAATAAAGCGGAACTGCCAAATATACCTCATATGCTGACTCAACATGAACTTAACAATGGAAACTGTACATTTGTCGGAAACAAACATTTGTGTTCAACCACACGTCTGTCAAGTATATGCTTTTATTTCTCATATGTATGTGCTGTGCACAAGTGCCATTTTAATGTGTTGTTAAATAAATTACATTTTATGTTCCTCGTAGCATTCAGAGTCCAGCTTCCTATAAAGTTTGTTTCTTCCTTACTCCAGAGGTGCTGTATTGAGTAAGACAAATGTCTGTGTTGACTTTATTTTTTTGGTTTGGGAAAACTGCATTGCCAGTAGGTCAAAGCAACAGTCCCATCTTGCTAAGCACATGCAAGTGTCTTGTCTGGTCAATACATGCATCCATATCTTCACACATTCAAGCACAAACAGGCATCTCCATTACTCAATCTGCTATCCTTGAACAATGGTTTAACAGGCATGGCTGTCTACATTTGAAGATCATTAAGGGAAAGTTTTGTTCAAATAGATACATAGAAAAGAGTTAAATTGGCTTTTGGGGGGGGCGGATAACCTACTTCTAGGGCTGCTGGAGATCATGGTGGCATGATGTTAGCAAGCCTTCTTTGTAAATACTCCTGTGTTTCCCATACATAGGTGCTCAGAATCTTGTGAAACTGGATTTTTAAGCAGTGGCGGTAGTGCATATTGGTAGATTTATGCAGTACAGTGGTGCCTCGCAAGACGAAATTAATCCGTTCCGCGAGCCTCTTCGTCTAGCGGTTTTTTCGTCTTGTGAAGCAACCCTATTAGCGGCTTAGTGGATTAGCGCTATTAGCGGTTTAGCGGCTATTAAAGGCTTAGTGGCTATTAAAGGCTTAGCAGATTAGCGGCTAAAAGGCTATTAGCGGCTTAGCGGCTTAGAAAAAGGGGGGGGAGCGAAAAAAAATTGGAACACTTGCAAGACGTTTTCGTCTTGCAAAGCAAGTCCATAGGGAAAATCGTCTTGCGAAGCAGCTCAAAAACGGAAAACCCTTTCGTCTAGCAGGTTTTCCGTCTTGCGAGGCATTCGTCTTGCGGGGCACCACTGTAGTATATATTTGCACAAGGGACGTGGGTGGCGCTGTGGGTTAAACCACAGAGCCTAGAACTTGCCGATCAGAAGGTTGGTGGTTCGAATCCCCGCAACGGGGTGAGCTCCCGTTGCTCGGTCCCAGCTCCTGCCAACCTAGCAGTTCGAAAGCACGTCAAAGTGCAAGTAGATAAATAGGTACCGCTGCAGCGGGAAGGTAAACGACGTTTCCGTGCGCTGCTCTGGTTCGCCAGAAGTGGCTTAGTCATGCTGGCCACATGACCCGGAAGCTGTACGCCGGCTCCCTCGGCCAATAAAGCGAGATGAGCGTCGCAACCCCAGAATTGGCCACAACTGAACCTAATGGTCAGGGATCCCTTTACCTTTACCTATATATTTGCACATGTCTTAAATTGGGTTTTTGTTTATCGCAGAGAGAGAATAAAAATACACATTTTCAATGGGGAAGAGCTCAGCAACAATACATAGATATTTACTTATTTTCAAAGAGGGAATTTGATAATTAATTTTAACCATGAGTAAGCTAACACGCACACACAAAAGAAATGGATTGTTTTGTTTATCTGGAAAAGAAGCCCAAAGGAGAACCAGAAGACTTAGATGGGTGTGTGGAACCTGTAGGTGTGGAGGCAACAATTTGTAGGGAAAGCACCAGACAAGACAGAGAACAATGAGCAAGATTTTCAGCACTCTGGGCAATAAAAATGGAAAAAGGAGAGCTAGGACACATTGAAAGTCCCAAGTCAGGCAAGAAAACAGTCCGCAAGAGGGAGCCCTTAGAAGGACTTCTTGGCAGCTGCGGCCAGGATATCTGCTTCAGCAAGCAGGGATCCAGAGAAGCGGGGTTAGGGAGCAGAGCTCTGGAAGGGACCTTTGCAGCAGTTGCAGGAAGTGGGGTGGTCCAAAGGAACAGGAAGCCATGAAGTAAAAGCAGGTGAGGAGGACTGAGTCAGTCCACAGGTTCTACCTGGTGTAAGGGATGTGGGTGGCGCTTTGGTCTAAACCACTGAGCCTCTTGGGCTTGCTGATCAGAAGGTTGGTGGTTCGAATCCGCACAACAGGGTGAGTTCCCACTGTTCTGTCCCAGCTCCTGCCTACCTAGCAGTTTGAAAGCAAACCAGTGAAAGTAGATAAATAGGTACCGCTGTGGCGGGAAGGTAAACTGCGTTTCCGTGCACTGTTCTGGTTTTGGTGTTCCGTTGCACCAGAAGGGGCTTAGTCATGCTGGCCACATGACCCGGAAAGCTGTCTGTGGACAAATGCCGGCTCCCTCGGCCTGAAAGCAAGATGAGCACCGCAACCTCAGTCGCCTTTGACTGGACTTAACCATTCTGGGGTCCTTTACCTTTACCTTTTTACCTCTATCTGGTGTGATGGGATCCAGCAGGAGTGATTTCAGGCAGCAAGTGAAATGGTGCAATAAAACTATTCCATGCCCACCAACATTTTTCTGACGAAAATAGGGATGTCCTAAGGAAAAGTGAGGGATGCAGGTGGCGCTGTGGGTTAAACCACAGAGTCTAGGACTTGATCAGAAGGTTGGCAGTTTGAATCCCCGCGACGGGGTGAGCTCCCATTGCTCGGTCCCTGCTCCTGCCAACCTAGCAGTTCGAAAGCACGTCAAAGTGCAAGTAGATAAATAGGTACCGCTGCAGCGGGAAGGTAAATGGCGTTTCCGTGTGCTGCTCTGGTTCGCTAGAAGCGGCTCAGACCTGCTGGCCACATGACCCGGAAGCTGTACGCTGGCTCCCTCGGCCAATAAAGTGAGATGAGCGCCGCAACCCCAGAGTTGGCCACGACTGGACCTAACGGTCAGGGGTCCCTTTACCTTTACCTAAAGAAAAGTGAGACATATTGCAGGATCTAACCAGAAACCAGAACAGTTTCTGAAAATCTGGGACTGTCCTTGGAAAATAGGGACACTAGAAGGGTATGTGTATTTTTGCTGTGAAGCCTGGGGTTTATATAGCATCTAACAAATGCTTAAAAGCAAATTCCAAATATGATTGGACAAAAGAAGGCATCATTTCCAATGTCATGTATGGTTCTGTGGTTCATGGCAGGATGAAGCAGGTCTCCACCCTGAGAGTATTCCCTTTTGTTTCTTCCTTCCTTGGTTAGCACAACTGGATTTGGATTCAAACACTGGCTGCATCTCCTATTGTCATGGCAGCCAATTGGATGGCATCAAAAAGGTCAGGTCGTAGGCATATGACTTGCAACACCATCTCCGTCCGAGACCAGGGATGGTGGGAGGCTGCTGCCTGGAAGACACCCATGGAGTAGGGAGGAGGCTGAGGGAATATTCCCCAAGGGGCAATGGGCTGCCAGCTCTGCAGGAAGAGGTGACATAACTAGGCTCCTGAGCCCCACAGGGGACTTGCAGAAAGTATGTAGTAGGTCAAGGGAGCCGTGGACTCAACAAGGATGAAAACCTCTGCATTAAGTATTGGTAATGTAGATCACAAAATGCATTGTGTTGTCTTACACACACCCCGATTCAGCTAAGCAGTCTTCCCCAAGACTTTCTGTCTTACTAGAGTATCCCCTCTTCTTATTTTTCAAAGCCGTAAATAGCATTCCAGGAATTTTTCTAAGGTAACAGTTCCACAGATGGAGGAAAACATGCAAAAAGACCGCAGATGCATTTGGCATTGCATATATTGTGGATTGAAGCCTCAGTGGATTGTGTTGACTTGATTTGTTTCATGTAGTTAAGCTGAACCAGGATGTTTTCTGTGTGTGGGTTGCATGACAAAGACAGGCTGTCCCAAATACAGCCACTTCAGGATGTGCGATTTAACAACCTTTGGACTAAGATCTGCGGTGAGAAATGCACGCGTAATCCACAGTACATGTTGTTGACTTGGTCTGTAATTATTCCTGGAATATAACTGCTATAGAATAAACAGCCCACCTTCGTATTTCCACTCACACACTCATGTACTTCCTAGGTCCCATGATTATAAGGATGCTAAAAAGGAACAGCGGTGACTTTTGTTTTCTGTTAAAAATGCTCACCCTTCAAAATCTTTCAGAGAATCCAGAAACATTTATTCATCCTGGAAATTATATAAACCAATTTCTTAGCTTTGTTAATAATCCAGGATGTGTGCTTGCATGAAGTCCCTTTGCTCTCCCCTATATGAGCAGAGAAACAAACAAGGAAGCCCATTATCTCCAAACCAGAAAACTATTGTGAATGGCTTCCAAAGGACCGGAAATATGAAGGGATCATTTAAAGTTGGCTTTTGAATCCTGGCTTTGGAATGCTGTTAACTGGTTTGAAAGTAAGAGGAGGCTTCCTGGTTTTCCTTGAGGACGGATATGAGGCATGATGTGAGAGCCACAGGGCCTGTGGGTTGGTGCACAAACCTCATGCGTATCTTGGCTTTTTAAGCCAGGATTTGATCGTCCTAATGCAGACATCCCAAGTGTAAAACTGCCCTGCTTATCCTTAGAATACTTATGTAAATTTATGTTCAGTAACCTTAATTTTATTCTATGAAAATGTCCCTTTTTGACTGTTTCTTCATCGGTTCCTTCCCGTTTTAAAGAACAGTATTCCTGACTGATGAGAATCTGTTGTCCAATTAGTTGTTACTGCATCGGTGACTGAAGACAGTAGATACTAGCTTATGCATTAATAGGGAGAATAGAACTTCTTCTTCATCATCTTCTTTGGCAAACCCTCACCACGATCAACTCCTGCCCAGAAACCTATGTCCCCACTGTGGAAGGATGTCTGGATCCAGAATTGGCCTCCACAGTCACTTATGGACTCACTGTTAAGACCGTGTTCATGGAAGACAATCTTACTAGGTTACAAGTGATTGCCAAAGAAGACTAGGGTCAATAGCACAAACTCTCTATGTAGAAAGTTACAACATCAATCCCTCGTTTCTCCATTTAAAAAGTATGAAGGCGCAGAAGATGTCAAAGACCTCGGTCAGACATGCTGAAGAGCTGTTGCTGCTGCTTAAGCAGACAACACAACTGGGTGAGCAGTTTGACCTGCTGTAACCCTGCTGCTGCCGGGTTTCGGCAGGTGGTGTTTCCTTCGCAAGGAAGGACGCGGGTGGCGCTGCGGGTTAAACCACAGAACCTAGGACTTGCTGATCAGAAGGTCAGCGGTTCGAATCCCCGCGATGGGGTGAGCTCTCATTGTGCGGTCCCTGCTCCTGCCAACCTAGCAGTTCGAAAGCACGTCAAAGTGCAAGTAGATAAATAGGTACTGCTCCGGCAGGAAGGTAAACGGCGTTTCCGTGCGCTGCTCTGGTTCGCCAGAAGCGGCTTAGTCATGCTGGCCACATGACCCGGAAGCTGTACGCCAGCTCCCTCAGCCAATAAAGCGAGATGAGCGCCGCAACCCCAGAGTCGGCTACGACTGGACCTAATGGTCGGGGTCCCTTTACCTTTACCTTTAAGGCAGGTAAGGTTCCTACACTGCCTACAACAGGAGTTAGAAACCCTTTTAGGCTCTTTGAGAGAATGCCAAGGGCACGGCTGCCATGGGTCCCTTCTGCTGCTCCCCTAAGACCTGAGACATTAAGTGAATCTCTACACACTTCACTTTTCCAAGGGATCTGTGCAAATTCTAGAAGAATTGGATCTGTGCTTTGAAAAGCATATAGAGCTGCAAGGGAAAGTGGAAGACAGTATCATTCTTCCAATGTCTCCTTCAGCTCCATGTAAGACTTCCCATAGTCTTAGAAGCGCAAAGGCTACGTGGTTGTCAAGGAAAGACAGGGCAGCACTGATCCTCGCTAGCACATCAGATTCAGCTGAATTGTGTTGCTTTTCCTCTGTCTCACCCATGTATTTTACATCAAATGAATAACTTGTTTCCCCGCCTCTTCTTTTGACAAGAATTTAAATACTAATAAATATAATTTTATTCCCAACACGTAATTTAGGCTGTGATCCTGCCTCTTACGTGGTTTGTAAGCACCATTGGGATTCACTGTTGAGAAAACATGCATAGGATTATACTGTTAGTCACCTTATTCTTTTAGAGATTATATACGGAGGCAGGATTCTCCTGTGTGGATTGTGAAAAGATCAATTGCGAGAGGGCAATATATTCTGCTTCATCCTGGATTTTATTTATATATATATATATATATATATATATATATATATATATATATGCAATTTGTGCTTTTATGAGAGACCTCCGTTGAACCCAGCGAGTCCTCAGAAACAAATGCCTGAGAAGTAATGGACTTGAGTCAAGGGAGTTCTTGTGTTTTTATGCCAGTGTAAATAAATCCAAATTTGTATGGATGTTTTGCGTCGTACCAATTGTTTACATCCGCCCCACTGTGCCAGTTTACGCTCCCAGATAAGCACATACACCTGTGTACAAGTCTGTTGCGTTCCAACACCCATGGTTGAGTTCCAAAAGGACACCTGTGTAAATGACAGCACCTCTCTTTGCCCTCAAAGGTGAGAACATGGGGTACAAACCCAGACTGCAATCTTACGCAAGCCTACTGGGAAGGTTTTCCAACTTTTCCCCTTCAGGGAGCGGTTCTTCAACAGAGGCAGAAATTCCACAGGTCCAGCCTTCGCTATGGCATGGAGAAGCAATATAACAACTGAATTTCTGCCCAGCGCACAGCTTTTAAAAGCACTGAATTACAGCAAGAAAAAAAGGTAGCCAGAGGATACACAAAAAACAGAGAGATTGGTGGCTGAGTCTAACTTCTCCATGCTGTGAAGATCAAGCTTACAGACTTTAGATAAGATTAAGGAGATGGGACGCAGGTGGCACTGTGGGTTAAACCACAGAGCCTAGGACTTGCCAATCAGAAAGTCGGCGGTTCGAATCCCCGCGACGGTGTGAGCTCCCGTTGCTCGGTCCCTGCTCCTGCCAACCTAGCAGTTCGAAATCACGTCAGTGCAAGTAGATAAATAGGTACCGCTCTGGCGGGAAGGTAAACGGTGTTTCCGTAAGCTGCTCTGGTTCGCCAGAAGCGGCTTAGTCATGCTGGCCACATGACCCGGAAGCTGTACGCCGGCTCCCTCGGCCAATAAAGCGAGATGAGCACCGCAACCCCAGAGTCAGCCACGACTGGACCTAATGGTCAGGGGTCCCTTTACCTTTACCTTTAAGAAGATTTCAGGACAGTAAGAGAGGGTCACCCTCTGCTGTACGTTGTTACAACTAAACAACTGGCGAAATCTTAAATGTTTCTGTATATCAGTAAGAAGCAAAGTTCTAATTCATAAAGAACTGGAATTTGTCTGCAAGTACAACTCCTAACCAGTCCCCCAAGATTCCTCCTGGCACAGAAGCAAAGTATTTTCTCCCCCATCCAAACAGGGATCTTTCACGGCAGGGGTCAGCAAACTTTTTCAGCAGGAGGCCGGTCCACTGTCCCTCAGACCTTAGAATCATAGAATCATAGAGTTGGAAGAGACCACAAGGGCCATCGAGTCCAACCCCCTGCCAAGCAGGAAAACCATCAGAGCACTCCTGACATATGGTTGTCAAGCCTCTGCTTAAAGACCTCCAAAGTAGGAGACTCCACCATACTCCTTGGCAGCAAATTCCACTGTCGAACAGCTCTTACCGTCAGGAAGTTCTTCCTAATGTTTAGGTGGAATCTTCTTTCTTGTAGTTTGGATCCATTGCTCCGTGTCCGCTTCTCTGGAGCAGCAGAAAACAACCTTTCTCCCTCCTCTATGTGACATCCTTTTATATATTTGAACATGGCTATCATATCACCCCTTAACCTCCTCTTCTCCAGGCTAAACATGCCCAGCTCCCTTAGCCGTTCCTCATAAGGCATCGTTTCCAGGCCTTTGACCATTTTGGTTGCCCTCCTCTGGACACGTTCCAGTTTGTCAGTGTCCTTCTTGAATTGTGGTGCCCAGATCTGGACACAGTACTCCAGGTGAGGTCTGACCAGATTGTGGTGGGCCGGACTGTATTTTGAAAAAAATAAAAATGAACGAATTCCTATGCCCCACAAATAACCCAGAGATGCATTTTACATAAAAGGACACATTCTACTCATGTAAAAACAAGCTGATTCCCAGACCATCTGCGGGTCGGATTTAGAAGGCGATTGGGCCGGATCCGGCCCCCGGGCCTTAGTTTGCCTACCCATGTTTCACGGCATGCATTTTGGGAAATGTTCCTAGGGTCAGTGCTGCCTGTCCTAACTTTGCTAAGCTGTGTTTGCTTAAGTTACAAGGCCAAAGTAAATTTGTTTAAAGACTCCACTGCCATATGGTGACTTTGAAGGTCTTACTTGCTATCAAACTTTCCCCCTTTTAAAATCAGAGTGTGTGTTGTCTGGGATTGTTAACACTTTCCCACCAATTCTGTGAGAAAGTGATTTCTTGCTTTAGCGATTTGAAAACTTTACTACATGCATAGCTTTACAGAATAAAACCAGCTTTTTCCGTTAAGGTGGACTCATCCATCCGCAGGTTGGAATCAGACCTGGTCCAACTCCTGGCATCACCAGTCTGTGGCCGGGCAACCCTAAACTGAGCTTTCTTTCTGCCAATACTACCAGGAATTCTAGTGTACACTCCCTGCCTTTCCAGAAGCAAGCTACATGGTAGGGCTGTTCCTGGATCCAATCTCTGCTTTTAATGTTTTATTTTTAGTGAGAGAGCATGTGGCTCATTTGGAGAGTGCAATATCCTCACCCCTTTAGCTCCTGTTACAACCTTGATTACTGGTGTGGGTGGCGCTGTGGTCTAAGCCACTGAGCCTCTTGGGCTTGCCGATCAGAAGGTCGGCGGTTTGAATCCCCATGACGGCGTGAGTTGCCGTTGCTCTGTCCCAGCTCCTGCCAACCAAGCAGTTCGAAAGCACACCAGTGCAAGTAGATAAATAGGTACCGCTGCGGCGGGAAGGTAAACGGTGTTTCCGTGCACTCTGTCACGGTGTCCCATTGCGCCAGAAGCGGTTTAGTCCTGCTGGCCACATAACCCGGAAAGCTGTCTGTGGACAAATGCTGGCTCCCTCGGCCTGAAAGTGAGATGAGCGCCGCAACCCCATAGTCACCTTTGACTGGATTTAACCGCCCAGGGGTCCTTTACCGTTTTACCTTTACCGGTGTTCTGCAGCCCTGTAGAATCAGGATCTATCACTGGTGTGTGTTTGGTGTGTTAAACTTCACTGGTTTGCAGTGCAAAACTCTTCAGCCATCAGATAGCCAGGGAATGTATCATAACTTTACGTCAAACACGCCAATTCTGCCTGGAAAAGCATGTTTGGGGGGAAATGACCTTCTCCCACAGTCTGCCATGTTTTCTGTTACAATATTAACAATTTACAACATTCCATTTTTCTCTTTCATGGGTGGGTATAATGGGAAGCAATGGCAGAACTCATACAATTTGCAGCACATCAGTAAGAATTTCTGATTCACAATGGTTTAACAAAAACAACATGAGAATCTGAAAATCTGAATTAAGTTGCTGAAATGAAAGAAAGCAAGGTAGAGCCGACCAGGAGGGGTTTTGTGGGGGAAGGGATTGTGAGCTCTGTTGTTTTCAGTTAATAATTATATTAAATTTCATCAAACTGGTAAATTAAAACTGGTCAAGTTCACCATCTAAAAAATTAAGAATATACAGACACAGCCAGAAAAATGAAAATGACATCTCAGAAAGTAAAGTAAATAAATCCCACTCAAGAAAAGAGGAAAGTAATATTTCTAGCTACAACATCATGTAAATAAATTTCCCATAATATGGAAATAAAAGGTGCAACAGTTCTTCAAACAATCATTAACCAAAGAAAATCTATATCACTGAAAAAGATGTAGAGGGAACTAGATGGGAGAAAGTAACACTTTTGAAGTGAAAAATGCCAGAAAATGAGAGAAAATGAGAGGATCATAAGGCACGATTTCTTACCTTCTCTGCTGTTGAAGATTTCCAGAGCCTGTTACTTTCTCTAAACTTATGTGTTTCTCATGTACAAAACTGAGCATTGCTGCTGTGCATGTTTGCTTACCTGAGGACCCTCTGCTTTCCAAACATTCAGGTGTAAATGTTTAGTAATAGTGACATGTGATAGGCAGCTTCCTGTAGCTTTGCTAGAGCCCATGCAGCTGAAACCTATCTAGTTATTACAGTTACAAAATTCAGCAAACAAACAGGAGTCTGAGGGAATGTTCCCAGTCGCCTCAACCCCAAAACATCTAAAAGTGCTTTTATTTGTTTAAATTCCCATCCTGCCCTTTCCTCCCAATGGAGACCACGGCAGAAAGCGACACAGTAATAAAACAATACAATTAAAAACCAAACCAAAATGCATTTAAAAACAATTGAGGGTGTCTAGGAACTTTTTAAAATAACCACACACAGAGAAAGCTATAATTTCAAGGTTACAGGTGCCAACTGGGCAGCACTCAGCTTACGTCATCAAATTGCACCCCTATTTTCCCTGTGATATTCTTAAAAAAATTAAAAAGGAAATCTGAATGGAACAGAAGTGTAGTCTCCACAAGTCTGGATCTAATTGGCACCGTTCTTGTGTCTTTTCAAGAAGTGTAGTTTAGATGTGTGCAGTAGCATATCGGGCATGCACCTTTAACTTTCCACACCTTCACTATTGTCTTTCCATCTCACTATTGACGTTTAGTTTTTTTAATGGCCTCCTTGAGCGCTTTGGGCTAGCTGGAATATGTCCTTCAACTGTGATACTGTCTCTTACTTGCCTGGATGGAGAACAGAAAGGTGTGTGAGTGGAAAGCAGCCAAGTGTATCAAGGTAAAAATAGCATCCTTTGCCACACTCCTTTTTGCTTCTTGCCCTGCCTGCTTTTGCCTCTAACCTTGGTCACCTGCGGGCAGTTCCTAGACATTTGCCTGTGCAGGGATGCAATCCTCAGCTGAACAGAAGATTCCTTATCCCTGCAAGAGAGGACCAAAGAATGGGCAAGAGGGTTTTCTCTTAATCCATCTAAAGTCCTCTCCAGGTGAGGGCCAACAGATGATCAGAAGTGGGATGGCAGGCCTAGTGCGCATGGGGACATTTCAGGCAGGGCTGATGAGAGCATCTCACCACACTTTTGTCCTCTTGTGTCCAGAACAGCTGAAGAGGACAAGTTGCAGACGAAACAAGGTCTTAGGGTGTTGAAAACTCCAATGTACACGTTCCAATTGCTCATCCGGATTCTTCGCCTCATTTCCATCTCATCAGAGTCTAGACACCCACAGGGGCAGGAGTGGGAAATCTTGTTGGCACCAAGGGCCCTACTTGGTAGTGGATGGCGAGTGAGAAGTTGCACATGCTTGGATACACACACATCTCACAGGTAGGAAAGCAGTAGGATCTCAGCAATCACACTGTGTAATACCCCCTTCTCAGCTGCCCAACTGATTGGCTCTGGGAATTGCTGAGAAGCATGATGATCTGGTGCCTGCTTCTGCTCCAGAGCAAGGGGGAGACTGAGGGGACCACAGTGAATCCACCAGCAGTGGGGAGGTGGGATGGGTAGCTCACTCATCTCTGATTTAGAGGATATAGAGAGGCCAATACCCATATGTCTAGCCCCTTTGAGGACATCAGCTTCCTAGCTCATAAATGTTTCAAATGCTGGTTTGCTGGAAGTGCCTTGGGCCATAAAGGTAAAGGGACCCCTGACCATTAGGTCCAGTCGAGGCTGATTCTGGGGTTGCGGCGCTCATCTCGCTTTACTGGCTGAGGGAGCCGGCGTACAGCTTCCGGGTCATGTGGCCAGCATGACTAAGCCGCTTCTGGCGAACCAGAACAGCTCACGGAAACGCCATTTACCTTCCCGCCGGTGTGGTACCTATTTATCTACTTGCACTTTGATGTGCTTTCGAACTGCTAGGTTGGCAGGAGCAGGGACCAAGCAACAGGAGCTCACCCCGTCATGGGGATTTGAACCGCCAACCTTCTGATCGGCAAGTCCTAGGCTCTGTGGTTTGACCCACAGCGCCACCAGCGTCCCGCCTTGGGCCATAGCGGGGAGTCAAAAAGGGTCCAACAAGATATTCAGATTTTGTGTCTGACACCACATATTTACAGAATCAGCTGCACGGAAAGGTGGGGAGAAATGAAAATATCCTTCCCTTACAAAGGAATGGGTTGATCCCATCAGTGGGAAGCGTTGTGATGTCAGAGGCTTTTTCCAGATAACATTTGAACATGTCATTAGTGCCCAAAAGCTTACTTTGGAAGCGGCGTAACCTCCCCTAAGAAACCTACATGCATTCCTTTTTTGCCCCCGCCTGGATTTGTTGAGGTCTCAGGACACTCCCAAAATATTGCTATTACAAAACAAAAGGGATCCCATGTCACTCCGCTGCCCTTTATAAAGCTGCTGCAAAAATTGTAGGGAGCCTATCTGAGGATTCACTCCAAAGGAGAGGGAGACACAGGCGAAGGGAGGAACAGATTAACGGATCGAGTTTCAGGTTTCAGCCACTCAGAAAGAAGAGCCATGTGCCCGGTCACTCGCTGCAGCTTCCTGAGGTTCATCCTGCTGGCCGCCTGTGGCTGCAAGGCAGCTACTGCTTTTCCCAACGCCTCGCCGCTACTCAACCAGAACTGGGGGAACACAGACAGACTCCTGCACTTGTACACGTCCACAGCAAGAAACAGCTTCCACCTGCAAATCAACTCCAATGGCCATGTGGATGGAAGTCTTCACCAAACCGTTTACAGTAAGTACCAATGAAAGGTTGAGGGGAGGCGGAGATGTTTCTCTCAGTTTCTCATTTTTCCAGTAATAAATCCAGTTCACCACTTTACAACATTGCTTGCCTTTTTAAAAAAAAGTCCTCGTGAAAATTTGTCAGCATTTCTCCCCATCCACACATTTTCATCCACAATTATGCCTAACATCATTCATTTCTGTATGTTGTTTTCATTTCATCTATGCATTCTTACGGAAACTAAGCCCCTAACCTTTTGTGAACTGCTTTGGGGTTTTGTTTTGTTTCTTTTACAATCAAAAGCCGTATAAACTTTACGAAATAAATCGATGGCAACATAAGCATTTCCGTGCACGTTATTTGCTTGGAGAACTGTGTGGCAAAGTTTGGAGAAGTGCGGATTGTGAAGGGCAGATTTCTTTGAGTTTGCATATAGTTTGGTAAGGTGCGAACTGCGGAGGTTTGCAATAAAAATGTGACCTAGAACGACATTCCCTCCATCCTGCCCCTCCAGAGGAAGAATGCTGGGAATAAACAAGGGAAAATGGGCTGCCTTCATTTGCTGTTAGTGGATTCCTAGAAGTATTATTATAACAGCTGCATTACCCAGTCCACTATTAATCCCATTTTAGGTGGAGAAACATGAAGCCCAGAGCTGTTCTCTAGTCCTAATGTTTAATATGGAGATTTAATATTTCAATATCTGTAAAAGTGGCAGACTTATTAGAAAGAGAACGTGCCCATGGTTTGTTTCCATTAAGAAAAACCAGAAACTGAGCTCTAATTAAAAGCACGATTCAGTCAAAAAATAAACGTCAACTGCATCGTGCCTTAAATTTCAAATATATACAGAAACGGATTTATTCATTCCTTTCACTGCAGACAAACTGAAGCACAGCTTTGCATAGAGGACAGGGAGCGTTTCCTGGACACGTCTGCATTTTCCAAATTTTAGGGGGAATTAGAACCTATATTTTGTAAGTGGAAATATTCATTCCACAAGCAGGGACCCACGATAGAAAAGGGCTGTTCTCGTGTTGTCTCTGGACCAGGAGCCTTGGAGGAAATTTGTTTCCTAGATCCATTTCAATCAGGGTTTAGGCCTGGTTTGTCAGGAGGAGGCACATAAAGAAAGGCCCCAAGGGATGAGTGCAGGGTCATATCACGAGAGACTTGGGTATTATGGTCCTGAGCTATTTATGGCTTTATAGCTCAAAACCAGCACTTTGAATTGGGCCCGGAAACTAATCGGCAGCCAGTGCAATCGGGCCAGGATTGGTAAGCTCAAACAATCGGTCCAGAAAGATATCATGGTCGATGGTATCAAAAGCCGCTGAGAGGCTGAGGAGAACAAGGACACGGTTCCCATGTCTCTCCAGACAGAGGTTCTCATAGAAGGTGACCAAAGCAGTTTCTGTGCCAAAGCCAGACCTAAACCCCAATTGATCTCGATCTAGAAGACCAGTTTCCTGCAAGACATCTGGATCGGGTCCACAACCACCTGCTCAGAAACCTTGCCCAAGAAGGGGATATTGGCGACTGGCCGGTAGTTACTTAGATTTTCCAAATCTAGGGAGGGCTTCTTGAAGAATGGTTTGACCATTTCAAGCCGGCAGGGGCAGCCAAATCTTGCAAGGAAGCATGCATACACACATACAGTGGTGCCTCGCAAGACGAAATTAATTCGTTCCGTGAATTTTTTCGTCTAGTGAATTTTTCGTCTTGCGAAGCACGAAATCCCATAGGAATGCATTGAAAATCAATTAATGCGTTCCTATGGTCAAAAAAAGTCCAAACAAAGCCAAATTTGGTACAACAACAGTTTATTAACTGCTCTTTAAAGTCACACATACTGTAAAGAGCAGTTCAAAAATTGAAGGGAAAATAAATAAACTTTATAAACATGACAGAAATACATTTAAAAATCAACAAAGTACAGTATACAGACATTTTCTAAGACTCTGGGGGAGCACTTGAAGAAGGCTCCTCTTCCACTCTTTGCTTCTTGGTCAAGAACCTGTCCATTGTCTGCTGCTTCATCCGCCTTTTCAGCAGCTCCCTGAAATACGACATGACCCTCGTATCATAAAAGTTCCCAGCGTCATGTGCCACGTGCTTCTCATGGTGGTGTAGATCTGCAAAAGTCTGCACCTCCTTCCACCTCTGGCAAATGTCCCTCAGTCTTTCGGAGGACAGCCGTTCCCCAGTTGCTTCCTCCTCTTCCAGTGAGGCCTGCTCCAGCGCAGCCTCTGCCTGCAGTTCGACCAGCTCCTGGGTGGTCAGCTCGTCGTCGTGCCCCTCTACCAGCTCGCAGACGTCCTCCTCCGTGACCTCCAGGCCCATGGTCCTCCCCAAGGCAACAATGTCCTGCACCACTGTTGACTCTGGTGCATCAGAGTCACTTGGTGCCACACAGTCCGGCCACAGG